>NC_091458.1:115258343-115455843 GCF_027789765.1 Dendropsophus ebraccatus | reverse complement strand
CGTCTTGTGAGGCAAGCCCGGCCCCCCGCAGTGTGAGAATATCCCCTATCCTCTGTGATGTTCCTCCATTAGAATCAACAGGTGAAAATGGCGACGAGCGCAGGAACTGAGCGGCATTTTGAAAAAAGTACTGCACCACCAGGCTAATGTAAAATAAATAAAAATCATGCACCTGATGGAACATTCGCTTTAATGGTTGATCCAGCACTTCTGGATGTCCTGGTAACGAAAAGTGGAATATCACGTGTCCAACAGCATCCAGATTAAATCAGCTTCAATTCTATATTGTGCAGTCAAGCATATACAACGTTTCTGCTTGCCGAGTCTTTGTCTAAAAAGGCAAGTTGAAACGTCATGTGTGAAGTATTGAAGCTGAATTAATCTGAATGCTGTTGGACTAGTGATATACTTCCGTTCTGATACCCACCTTTTGGGACTGTGGGTTCTCCAGCGTGCATTCAGTCCTGCCTACAAAGGAAGTACTTTGTGGGAGTCCTTGTGACCAAAGTCAATACCTGCCATGGAATTACTCCCCAGGGATTCCTTATTTTTTGCCCAAATGTTCCAATGTCTCTATTACATCCTTATTAGAGATTAGCGAGTAGTGAAATATTCGACTTTCGAGAATTCGAATCGAATAGACACCGATATTCGACTATTCGAACGAGTATTTGATCCCATTATAGTCTATGGGAAAAAAATTTGCAGCAATTGGAAATCAAAATTCGACCACTTGGTCACCAAGTCCCCCATGAAACCTCTCTAAACAATGCAAACACTTCCGGAATGACATTGGGACATTAGGGGGAGCATGACTGGGTGCACCCAACACCCCGAAATTGCAGTATAATGCCACTCTCTGCAGTTGCAAAGGAAAAATATTTGCAAACGCTTTACGAACATTTATGGCAATGTTCACACATTTCGTTCTTATTTCTTGCGCAGTGTTACATACATGATTCCAATGTGCGTCCGCAGAGCGTCATGTTATTTGCTCGTATCACGCGTAATGCTGTACGAACGTTACTGGAACAGTATGTTTGACGTGCCTTTTTCTGGGCTACTGGAACAATATGTATCACGTGCCTTTTACTGGGCTACTGAAACAGTATATAAATCCTATATGACCAAATTTTATGTATATGGTGCGGCTCTAACCAACCACATAAATCCTACAAATATTGTGCACACCAATAAATATACTGTAAGTCCAAAGGTAATAAATATTAATTCCTTTATTCAAAAAACATAATAGGACACACAATGTTAAAAATAGTAAGACATGCAGAAAATGGCACCGGTAAACCACAGATCACACCTGGACAAGATAATATCAGAAAAATCTGGGTAAACAGCTACACTGGATGTATATAAAGTGCATGTGCAGAAGATATATACTAAATACAATCACTAAAGTGTAGTCAGAGTATGTAAACATATAGAATGCCCAGCTTCCAAAAGTGCAAATGGCAAAGTGCTCCGTATACCTGTTGTCCGGTGGTCTATAGTCGCGTGGCAGCTTGAAACAGTATATATCAGGTGCCCTTAGTGGGCTACTGGAACAATATGTATAACGTGCCCTTTGATTCAGAGATGACTTTTTCGCTGTATCTTAGCCCTGAAAAGGACTTTTGGGTTCTGTAGTAAGCCTGCCTAACCAAAACGCTACTAAAACCTATCTCTCCCTGCTGCAAGATCTTTCCCTGGCTAGGTTGAAAACTCATCTGCGGTCGAGAGGCGGGAGCCAAGTATTTAAAGGGAACCAATCACGCCGAAAATCCATCTTAAGATAAGGAAACGTGCTGGCACATCACCCTATCACGTTTGAAGAAGTCCCGCGCTGTATGTAAATTTGTAGTCACGGTGGGCGGATTTAGTCAAGGTGGGCAGAATCAGTCACAGGTCCTGGGCGTCTTTAATGGCTGTAATCACGCCCAGAGGGGCGTGCTTGAGGTCTGCCTTTCATCCACGTGACCCGGAGGCTTGCGTTTCACGTCGGCGGCGCGCTGACGTCATCAGCACGCAGCGCCGTCATCTTCCGGAGTCCGCGCATGCGCAGTACGTCGTACAGAAGACGTCTGCGCTGCGTGCGGATGATGTCAGTGCGCCGCCGACGTGAAACGCAAGCCGCCGGGTCACGTGGATGGAAGGCAGACCTCAAGCACGCCCCTCTGGGCGTGATTACAGCCATTACAGACGCCCAGGACCTGTGACTGATTCTGCCCACCTTGACTAAATCCGCCCACCGTGACTACTTGCCAGAAATTCACATACAGCGCGGGACTTCTTCAAAGTAAGATTACTGACTGATGGAGGGGGGCAAGGAGGTTACAGGGGGATGTTTAGGAAACGTGCTGGGTGATGTGCCAGCACGTTTCCTTATCTTAAGATGGATTTTCGGATTTTCGGCGTGATTGGTTTCCTTTAAGATTCAAGGTCATGTGGTTCAGCCACCCAATGAGGGTAGACGCCGTTTTCGCGCTGCGTGCATACTCCCAGGGTCCCTCACAGCCTCCCTGCATGGTCATTGGATTAAAAAAAGCGGCAGCTGTGATGGGAGGGCTTTCGAATGTTTCCCGTGTATTCGCCTCACTACTAGATTGAATTCGAATCTTTCGAATACCGCAATATTCGATCGAATACCTACTCGATCGAATCGTATTCGCTCATCTCTAATCCTTATTATAGAGTTGGAACACATAATCTAATCCCTTGACAATTGTTGATAGGGCCACCTAGTTCCTTCTAGGTGATATTATTACAGATTAGTCAGGTATGTTTTAGACAAATCTAGTATGATATTTCCCTACACAGTACTAGTTGGTGATAGATGTTTTTGAGGGGATGGGTCATATACTGTATCCCTTCCCGGAGGGATATCTGGCTAGTCCTGTCTCTTAAAAGAGGCTCCACGGGGTCTTCTTTTTCACCTTACTCACAAATGGTGTAAACAGTATTAGAATTATGTTAATAGTTTTTTGTCTTGTTAAAACAGCACAACACAAACTCTGAAAGGATTTGGGGGCTTGCGAAATATGTCAGCTCATTTGTTCCTACACTTTAATTGCTAGTTGGTAATGCCAAGTATCACTGTGTAGTTGCTTCAATTAAACAAATGATTGGGTGTCCACAGTGTTCTTGTATTTTATATGTTGCTACAGTACATGTTCTATTATGTTTCATAGTATTTCACTAAGTTCTGTTACGACTGAACAGAAGAATGCTATGTAATCTGTTACAGATAATTAATGCAATATATATTTGTCTATTAAAGGGGTTGGCCACTTTATAGTAAAATTGTTCAATATACAGTATTAGTAACTGTACTCACTGTATATACTGACAGCAGCTTCCTGTGTACCTCATAGAACTAAAATCAGACTCCCCTCCTCCATACTAAGCTGTCCTGCGCTTTGGTGAGTGGGGTCCTGACCCGGGTCCCCGCTCAGATCAGGAAGCAGCTGGGGGTCCGGGTACTGGAGGACAGCGGCTCTTGAAAAAAATTTCGACCCAGACTTCTCCCTTAAATGGAAAGTCATGAAAATAAGAAAGCAAGGCAGGAAGGGGGGTGCGGGAACTTAAAATGTCACCTGTCGTTTGTTTGTTTGTTTTTTTCAGAAATCTATAGTACAGGTGATTTTAAGAAACTTTGTTGGGTTGGGTTTATTAGGCAAATATGCCATTATCTGCATTCAAAAAGACTTTCCCCAGGTCCCCACCCCCTCCCTTCTCTCTCTCATTCACTGCTCATTCTCAGGAAATCATGGCTCTTTTACATCAGACGTGCCGTGTGTAACCTATGGAGAGGGGAGGGGAAGGAGGGAGATGTAGCTGTAAATTAACTCTTTATTGTCCTGTTTTGGTGCCTCATCTCCCTCCATCCCACCCTCTCCATAGAAAACAATGAAGATGGGGGGAGAGCTTCAAACCGTTTTTTATGACAACATTTTTTTGGCCAATTAACTGTTACAAAGTTTCTTAAAATGGCCTGTACTATTGATTTCTGGAAAAAAATAAATAAATTAAACGACAGGTACACTTTAATACACAATATATACTTATCAGTCCCTATGCCTCCATAGCACCGCTCCTGGGTTCCACTGACGGCCAGTGGCTGTCATTTTCAGGTGGAATCAGGTACATCACACACCTGGCTTCTCCAACTGAAATGTCACAGTCCAACTGATCGATTGCCCGTTCAGCCAGTCAGCAACTGGTGTCCCGCCCTAGTCACTAATTGGCTGACTAGGCAATTGCTCAGCCAGGTGAGTGACGTTGCAGCTTGAAGAGCTCCAGGAGGCTGGCGGCAGTCAGCTGCAGCTGGACCTGGACCTGGGGCGCTATAGCGCTTGAATATAGGTAAGTAAACATTGCTTATTAAGTTCCTGCACCCTGCGTTTTTTTATGTCATGGGACTACTTTCAGGATGCTGTAATCTTCCTTTAACAAGCCACATGCTAGCTGATCCCTTACATCTTACATTTGCTACTACAGGTCACAGCAGACATATTGAAGAAGTCCCAGAGGAACAGACAAATGATCTGTTGTTGGTGAGGCTGTTCATTGACAAATATGAATTAACCCCTTAGTGACCTCTAATAATTGTTTTTAATGATCACAAAGGGCCTTTATATCAATCCAAATGCCTCTTTTTGGTGGTGTTGACTGGCAAATAGAGGAGGGAGTGAGGATGGAGGAGAGGAAGAGCTAGAAATAAAACAAGGTTGGTCTTTATCAACACTGGAGCTGAGTTCAGGGAAAGCTGACACATAGGGTGGGTTCACACTACGGAATTCTCGCGGATAAACTGACATGTCAATTGTTTTGGCGGAATGCGGAATCAGCCAGCCCATAGAATGGTGTCTATGGAGCCGGCGGAAAGGCGCGCATCCGTGAGCGTGTACAGCCGGCGGAATTCCGCTGAGTTTATCCGCGAGAATTCCGTAGTGTGAATGGCCAGACAGGACTTCTTATCATAAAAAGTTACCTAAATTGACATGGCTGTTTTCTTTTAGAAACAGAACCATTCTAGTCCCCAGTTTGGGTATAGTTTTGCAGATCAGTTCTAGTGAAGTGAATAGAGCTAAATTGCAATTCCACACACAACCTGGGGACAGGGGTGGTGTTAAAGCTGTGCTCTCTCTAATTCTGGATAACCCCTTTAAATATAAAATATTCAGTGCATTGGATTGACCCAACAAACCTAGGAGGTTCTCTTCTTGGGGGATTTATACCTAAAACATTGTTCTAAACTTCATGGAAAACAGTATTTTAATCAAGTAAACATGAAAGGAATACTGATTTGCAACATCTTGCAATGTGCAATGCCATGTAAGGTAACCAAAAATGTGATTATTGTTTAACATATCAATTTTTTCTGTATGACTTTCTTATTTCAATACACAGTTGTACAACTTTGTAATGTGTGTTATTTTGTGAATAAATGATTAGCGCCGCACTACCCCTTTAACCCCTTGCCGCAAAATGACGTAGTTCCTGCAACATGACGTTTCCCAAACGTCATGGTTTCCCTGCCTCCCCCCTCTGTCCCTAAGTGAGATCGGGCAGCAGGAGGAGGCTGTGTCACACAGCATCCTCCTGCTGCCACTGCCCGGAGGGGTGCCGATCTCCCTCCTCATCATGTGCGCTCCCCCCTATGCTCTCCCTCCTCGTGCTCCATCCCCTCCCCGTGCTCTCCCTCACCATGCTGCTCCCCGCACCCCCGGATCTGCCTCCCCCCAGTGCTGCTCACCCTCCGTTCACCCCCCGATCTTCCTCCTCTGCTCCTCTCCCTCCCCGTGCTCCACAGATTCCAGCGCCCACCCCCCCCCCACCCCGGGTAACCCAGACGCTTCCGATACTATGCTATACAACGATCAGGCCCCTGCACTGAAGCAGGGGTCTGATCGTTTGAATGAGCAGTCAGTGTGTAACACTGACTGCTCATTCATTCAATATACAGTGTAGTGCATTACAGCACTCATCATGTGCTGTAATGCATTATACTGTATATACACCTGTAAAGTAAAAAAAAATACACAAAACACACACATAAATACATAAATAAATTAATTAATAAAACAAATAAATTAAATAATAAAATAAATACATAAATAAATAAAATAAAAAATATAAATAAATATGCACATTCCCTATCCCCCTTTATAAATGATCCCCTATAAATAAAGTACACATATTTGTTATCGCTGCGTCCGTAAAAACCCCGTCTATTAACCCGTTACATTAATTATACCGCCCAATTAATGACATAAAAAAATAAATAAAAAACTAACCAAAATGACATTTTTTAGCTAATCCCGCCCCCTAAAAAATATAGAAAAAAGCTATCGAAACGTCACATGTATCCAAAAGGTGGACCACTAAAAGTGTCAGCTTATGCCGAAAAAAAAAAAGTCCTCACATAACTCCATTGGCGAAAAAATTTAAATATTGCTGCTCTTACAATATGCAAGACACAAACAGTATTTATAGTAAAAATGCCATAAACTATAAGAAAAACCAATATAACATGGATATCACTGTAATCATACTATCCTGACGAATAACAATAACATGTCATATGTGACGTATAGTAAACGGGCTACAAAAAAATGATGAAAAACAGCTGCTAAATTGTGTTTTTTATTCATACCACCTCATAAAAAATTTAATAAAAAATGATCAGGGTGTCACATGTCCCCCAGAAAGGTACCGATGGAAATGTTAACTCGTCTTACACAAATATTTAGGCACCGCAAGGCCTCTGTGACGTGATATAATGGGTATAAGAAACCTGAAAAAAATAAGACCCCAAAAAATACACAAGGCTTCTGTCATGTCTGAGGCCTGTGGCTGAGTCAGGTGACGTACTGCGGCCACATATGGGGGATTTCTAGAAACACTGGAATAAGGGGAATAAATATTGAGTTCCATTTCTCTGTTAGTATTTGCTGTGTAAGAGGAAAAAATGGATTAAAATGGAATATCTGCCAAAAAAAATTAAAATTTAAAATTTCCCCTCCAACTTGCTTAAATTTCTGCGAAACACCTAAAGGATTAATACACTTATCAAATGTTACTTTGAACACTTTGAGGGGTGCAGTTTTCATAGTGGAGGGATTTATGGGGGTAACTAACATACAGGCCCCACAAATCCACTGCAGAACTGAACTGGTCCCTAATAAAATCAGAATTTGAAATTTTCCTGAAAATTTGAAAAATTGCTGCAAAATTTCGAAGCCCTCTAACATCCTAACAAGTAAAAGGATGTTCACCAAATGACGTCACCATAAAGCAGACATGTTGTAGATGTTTTCTGCTGATCCAAATATTTGATGTACTGTTTACTTCTCCAGCTGGTAAACTCTTTTTTATCTAAATTTATTAATGTCATTGTATTTGTTCAATTATTTAAGATAAACCAGCTTCCTAAGAATCATACATCTGCAGACGCTCTATGGAGTGCCCTTCTACTGCATACATCTCCCTGATGTCACTCCAGCTTTTCATGATAAGCCGCTCCAGCTCGAATTACATTTGACATCACATTCTACCTTACTTGATGAAGGGTATTTATCCAAAATGTGATGTTACATCATTATACTCATTACATATGCACAGCCTAAGCTAGGGCATATTAGCTATAAATAAGCATCACAATGTAAAAAAAAAAAAGAAAAAACACAAAACAGCTGAAAATGACTATGTCCTCAACAAACCTATGTCATACACTACTCACATGTCTCCTCCCGCTTTTTATAATTTAAAACATTTTAAAAATTTTCGTTTGGCAAGTTCCCTGCAAAGCACACACTTTTGGCATCCCTTCAGAACTAAAACAGTGGCTCTTTGCCATATGGATTGCTCAATTAATTGACTTTTTCAATTGGGCTACAAGTACATGTGATATCAATGCTTTTTTGTAGGAGACACTGAAATATGTTAACAGTGTTGACAAGTTATTCATGAAAATATGATTGGGCAAGAGGACAGCAGGCCATGACATAAAGGATTCTATTACAGTCAGAGAAACACTGCATGTTCCATATTCTTTCCTATAAAATATACTTGCATTGAGAACAAGACATAGTTACAGTGGCCTCCGATTACAATATCTTCATACTAGGACCTTTCCTGTACCATCATAGCTCGGAACCATAATTAACACAGAATTCCACAGTCAGTTCTGATCTGTTGTGTATTACTTGTGAGACCCATATTTCACTACCAAAATGACATGGCCATCCCAAACAATGTCCGTTGTTCAATGCATTATGTGAACGACGGCCATTGTTTGCATTGACTTTAATGCAACACATTTTTTCTATGACAAGTACAGCCTTTGTTTTAATTGCAAACAACGGCCATTCTTGTCATAAAAAATATGTTGTGTTAACATAGCCTTACATTTTAAACTTATATAACGTTGATTGCTGGATATAAAATAGACAATTTTTAAGTACCGGAGTACTACTTTACAATTTGCAGCTAATGATGTAGCTACCTTCACTTCATTCCTGTCTACTTCCTAGTACTGTTCTGAACCTCCTGTGCATGCCCTCCGGGACCTTGCCCTGTACCCAGACACATATCTGCCAGTCCCCTTGATGCCTTTCAATGGCATCTCTTGCCCCGCTGGGCTAGCCGCCACCTGTAGAGGTAGAAAACTGGTAGGTCCCTGCAGCAAAGATCAGGGTGAAATGCAGTGGCTTAGATAATATCCTTTGGAGAGGGCCAAGATCAATCTGTTTAGATGGCATGGTGAGTCCTCAACTGCTGCCTGTTATATTCTAGCAAACTTTTAGGGGACTCACCGTTGGACCCTATCTCTCCAAAGACCAATGAGTCCTGAAAATCATACGTCCACACCCAGCCAATCAGCTGTTTGGCACCCACAATCCACAGTGAATGGGACCAGATGCAGTTTGTCTCTGTTTAGGCTATGTTCACACTATGTATCTGTGCGGCTGTATTGCGGGCTGTAAATCATCGTCCGTATTTTTCCGGTTTATGCGTACGCTGGAAAGTATACAATATATGGCTGCACAGTGCACACTATGTATGAGCCTACGGCACGATCGTAAACGGAACCGTAAAAAATTAACAAGACCATTGTTTGTGGCTGGAACTGTGCAAATTCACAACCGTGGATTGACAGGCGGTCCGTACGGAGTACTTCAAAAATAGACGGCAATAATGCCGAATGCCGATGCCTCTAATAGTTAATATATTAAATTAATAAAACACATTTTCTTTGTAATAAAGTCCCTTTCGTTGTTCAATAATTTAATTCTAACGAATCCATCATTGTGCAATTAAATATACTGTTAAAATTAATATATATATAAATAAATGTATATTTATATATATATTTATTTTTTGACAGTATATTTAATTGCACAATGATGGATTCGTTAGAATTAAATTATTAAACAACTAAACTGATTTTATTACAACAAAAATGTGTTTTATTAATTAAATATTAATTAGTACAGGAAGCTCCATTAAGCCGTTAATTCATATTCCCAGTAAATAGAGCATTCTGTACTAATCAACACTTTACTTTAATTAAAACATCAATTGTTTCTTCTAATTATGTTATCACAATAGCATTATTAGAAGAAACATTTTGAATTATATGTGCGCTCAGCTGATTGGCTGATCGGCTGAGCGCACATATAATTAGCGGGTCCGCAGTACAGTGACTTCATTGTGCTGCGGACCAGCGAAGAGGACACATCGGGACATTAGATGGTGAGTATAAAGATCTCCCCACCCCCTCCCCAGCACTGCATCCCTCCCAGTAAGGAAGGGGGGTCACTTAACCCCTTCCTTGCTGGGATGGGTGCAGTCTGACATCAGTCTGGCCCCCAAGGGGTTAAGGGGGATGCAATACATCCTCCCTTAACCCCTTGGGGGCCAGACTGTAAGCAGCGATCTGTAAAGATGCTGCATACTGTAAGGTGCACAACACCGCTCACAATGATGGGTGTTGTGCTCCTGTTCGTGTGTTTTTTGTGTGTTTCTCCCTTTTTGTTTTTCAGATATCGGTATCCTGTGGATTATGTCGGATTCGGTGGACTACCTCGATGACCAGCGGTTGTTTGGTGTTTTTATTTTAATAAAATGGTCAATGAGGGGTGTGGGGGTGTTTTTATTTGAATAAAAAAAAAATTTCCACTTGTGTCTTGTCTTTATTTCTTTACTTTATAGACTTAGTAGTGGAAGCCGTCTAATAAACGGAATCCATTACTAAGTCGGGGCCTAGTGTTAGCCAGTATAAAATGGCTAACACTAACCCCCCATTATTACCCCAGTACCCAATGCCACCTGGGGTACTGGGAAAAGCCGGGTGCCAGTGGTCCCGGAGCGTCAAAATAGGCGCTCCTGGACTGTGGTGGCAGCAGGCTGGTAAGATTTAGGCTGGGGAGGGCCTAAACCAATGGCTCTTCCCACCCTGGTGTTTCCAGGCTGCTGTCGCTTGGTTTTTAACATGGCTGGTTATAAAAATAGGGGGGACCCTATGCGTTTTTAAAAATTATTTATTTATTTTAAAAAAAACCGCATAGGGTCCCCCCCTATTTTTATAACCAGCCGGGTTTAAAACCAAGCGACAGCAGCCTGGTAACACCAGGGTGGGAAGAGCCATTGGTTTAGGCCCTCCCCAGCCTAAATCTTACCAGCCTGCTGCCGCCCCAGTCCAGGAGCGCCAATTTTGATGCTCCGGGACCACTGGCACCCGGCTCTTCTCAGTACCCCTGGTGGCATTGGGTACTGGGGTAATAATGGGGGGTTAGTGTTAGCCATTTTATACCGGCTAACACTAGGCCCCGACTTAGTAATGGATTCCGTCTATTAGACGGCTTCCACTACTAAGTCTATAAAGTAAAGAAATAAAGACAAGACACAAGTGGAAAAATTTTTTTTATTCAAATAAAAACACCCCCACACCCCTCATTGACCATTTTATAAAAAAAAAACACCAAACAACCGCTGGTCATCGAGGTAGTCCACCGAATCCGACGTAATCCACAGGATACCGATATCTGAAAAACAAAAAGGGAGAAACACACAAAAAACACACAAACAGGAGCACAACACCCATCATTGTGAGCGGTGTTGTGCACCTTACAGTATGCAGCATCTTTACAGATCGCTGCTTACAGTCTGGCCCCCAATGGGTTAAGGGAGGATGTATTGCATCCCCCTTAACCCCTTGGGGGCCAGACTGATGTCAGACTGCACCCATCCCAGCAAGGAAGGGGTTAAGTGACCCCCCTTCCTTACTGGGATGGGTGCAGTGCTGGGGAGGGGGTGGGGAGATCTTTATACTCACCATCCGATGTCCCAATGTGTCCTCTTCGCTGGTCCGCAGCACAATGAAGTCACTGTACTGCGGACCGGCTCTTTATATGTGCACTCAGCCGATCAGCCAATCAGCTGAGCGAACATATAATTCTAAATATTTCTTTTAATAATGCTATTGTGATAACATAATTAGAAGAAACATTTGATGTTTTAATTAAAGTAAAGTGTTGATTAGTACAGAATGCTCTATTACCGGGAATATGAATTAACGGCTTACTGGAGCTTCCTGTACTAATTAATATTTAATTAATAAAACACATTTTCGTTGTAATAAAATCAGTTTCGTTGTTCAATAATTAAATTTAAACAAATCCATCATTGTGCAATTAAATATACTGTCAAAAAATAAATATATATAAATATACATTTATTTATATATATATATTTATTTTAACAGTATATTTAATTGCAAAATTATGGATTCGTTTAAATTTAATTATTGAACAACGAAAGGGACTTTATTACAACGAAAATGTGTTTTATTAATTAAATATATTAACCATGAGAGGCATCGGCATTACTGCAGAGGATCGCAAACCCGGTAATAGCGATTCCTGTAAACTGTTTCCCTGCTTTCCCAGATGCATTCCAGAGGTGTTTGCATCACTTTCGAAAGATTTTATTTGTTATTTTTAGTTGAACCAGATTTCCAAGTAAATGACCGTATGTTTTCAGCCGAATGTCTATTTTTTTCCCACGGCCGTAGTTTCAGCCGCACATTTCCAGCCGCGTAAAAACTACAGCCGCACAGATACATAGTGTGAACATACCCTTAGTGTGTACTGTTGGTGATTTAAGTAAACAGGACCTGAGTTGCAGTTACACATCGCCACCACTACGCAGTGAACTGAAACAAACTCCATTCACTGTGTATTGCCAGCGATAAAGAGCTAATCTGTGTGGGTGTCGGCAAACCGAGGATCAGTGACTGATGGGCTATCCTGGTGAGAGTAAAAAAAATGATTTATGGGGAACTGAAGTGTGAGTTTGTTAGCAAATCACTGACTAAAACTGATTGTACACTTATATGATAGTAAAAAGAAACTAAATGTTGTATGAAGCAAAATATAGCATGCTTTTGATCCATTGTTATCTGTCAAAAGGACCATTGAATACACACATACAAATATAAAAAGTCAAACTAGTATCATCTGTCGTCATTGTGTAAGATGATGGACGTTAAGTGGTTTTATAAGAGGCACTTACACAGATTGCCGGATGATATATTTCCTCTAGAAATAATATCCCAGCCTGTCGTTCCACGCACGGTTGGTAGGCCAGAAGTCTCATGCTGAGCCAATATTTTATTTATTATATCCCTATTTATGTTGTTCTTCATATGTTTCATATACTACACAGCAATTTCTCTGGTTTTTTAAACATGACTTTCCATTTTATTCTGGTAGAGCTGATATTAAAAACAGTTGTTTTGACTCTTAGGATAATCCAATAGAAAAAATACAGGGAATAAATTAAGGTCATCGCCATGAACATTGCATGATGTCATTTTTCAGCATGATAAATATCATGAACATGCAAAAAAATGGTTATGGTATATTAAGTGGATAGTGTATAGTACAATAAAATATTAGACATCTGTAGCATGCGTATTTGTCCATGATGAACATTAACTCTATGCTCACTGTAGCACTGGGTACAGTCAGCTTACTACAGTCAACATTGCTTCAAATTCTTAACTGACTGTATGTAAATAAAATAGATTCTGATAAATTAGAGCTTCCATTTCAATTACTCATTTACAACAGACAGAACCAGGGTTGGTTTCAGGTTTTTGTCTCTGTGTACTTTGTGTGTATGTGTAAGTGTCTGTGTGTTTAGTTTTTTTAGAAAAGTGACAAAGAACATAAATATTTTTACTAATTGTTAACAGACATGAAAAAGGAGAGATGCTGTAAGAGGTTGTAAACCACAAAGCTTCACATTCAATCCTTTTCCTGATGGAAATATGGGGCTGTGCTTGTTTTTGCCTTATTTTCTATTTTTACAACAATGTAGCTGAATGAAGTTAATTTTTTTCCTATGTGAGCTACTATGTTCTTAAAGTGTCACTGTCTTTAATTTTTTTTTTTTGTTGCAGAAATCAATAGCACAGGCGATTTTAAGAAACTTTGTAATTGGGTTTATTATTTATGCATTATGCATTTATGCATTTTTATCATGAAAAAGCAGTTTGAAGCTCTCCCCCCTGTCTTCGTTGTTCTCTATGAAGATTGGAGGGGTGGAGGGAGATGAGGCACCAAAACAGGACAACAAAGGGCTAATTTACAGCTACATCACTGGGCTATCTCCTCTGATGTCAGCACTGACCTCTCTGACCTCTGAATAGAGGCTTTCAGCAGCTCCCTGCTGTGTAATCTTTTGTTCTCTGCTCTCTGCTTCCTCCTCCCCCCTCTCCTCTTCATAGAACAGACAGGGCCCGACTGATGTAAACCAGTCGAGATTTCCTGATAATGAGCAGAGGATGACAGAAAGGAGAGAAGGGGAGGGAGGCTGGGGAAAGTATTTTTAAATGCAGATAATGGCATATTTGCCAAATAAACTCAATTACAAAGTTTCTTAAAATCGCCTGGACTATTGATTTCTGCAAAAAAAATTTTTTTTTTAAAATTTAACGACAGTGACACCAAAAAATATTTCTTTCAAATCAACTGGTCTCAGCAAGTGCCAGAGATTTATCATTTACTTCTATTTAAAAAAAAAAAATCACAAGTCTTCTAGAGCATAACAGCTGCTGTATGCTCTGCAGAAAGTGGTCTTTCCAGTCTGGAACAGTGCTCTCTGCTGCCACATTTGTCTATGTTAGGAACTGTCAGGAGTAGTAGCAAATCTCCATAGAAAACCCCTCCTGCTCTCCAGACTGGGAAGAATACATCACTTACTGCAGGACATACAGCAGCTGATAAGTACCTAAAAACTTGAGGTTTTTTTTAATAGAAGTAAATTACAAATTTCTGGCACCTTCTTGCACCAGTTGTTTTTTGGTGAACTCACTCTTTAAGCTCCATAATAAGTGTTTCATTTATCACAAAATTTTCTTATGGCTTAAATGAAGAAGAACGTAGCTGTGCCATGCTTATTCATGACATAAAACAATAACCATAAATAATGACCCAGATTTATCAACCTGGATTTTCTTTGATGTTGGCCTAAATTACACCAAACATTGGTGTGTCCTGGTGCAGTGTGGTGAATCTTCATATGACACATTGAACATTTGATGTAGACACTGTTCCTTGCTCAACAAGTTATGTGGTGACGGGACATGGTCTTACATGTAAGGGGGCATGACCTAAAATTTGACATACCAGACAGATGTAAAACTGAAAAAAGACTGTCTAAAGGCCCTATTCCACCAACAGATCTGATGACAGATTATTTGCCAAAGATTTGAAGCCAAACCCAGGAACAGACTATAATGAAATAACAGGTCATAAAAGAAAGACTGGATTTCTCCTCTTTTCAAATCCACTCCTGGGTTTGTCTTCAAATCTTTGGCAGATGATCTGTCGTCACATCTGTTGGTGGAATAGGACCTTAGGGGTCTTTTTAGACACACAGATTTCTCGATCGTGGGGGGTGCAAAAGAGCACTGATAAGCAAGATCGGCAGCTCATTTACTGTGCCTTTACACAGCACAAGAAATTAAGCAGATGGGCTGCATGGACGATACAAGGATTGTTCATGCAGCCCTGGAAACTAACAGCACAGATATGTGTATAATAATGCTGTCAGTTTCCATTGTATACTTATTAGTCACGCTGCTTGTGATCTGGCATCTGGCTGGCTGACTTTATCTTCAGGTCCTGTCTCCTCTGGCTGTGAATAATTCAGGAGGAGGGGGTGGCCTGTAGTAACAGCAGCGGCTGGAGGACCAGAGAACCAGATACCAGATCACAAGTGCACTGGGCCATACTACTGAGGGTAGTAGTAGGTGGTAGTACTGGGAAGGAACCCGGGTAGGCGCTTGCCTGATGTAAGGTCACGTTTTTGGCACGAGGGATAGCAGCTAATCAGCGGGGACCTGACCATGCGGAGGCCGAGCAATTCTTCGTTGTCCTTAGTCAGGGCACCAATAATTAAACCAATGCCAGGGTTCAAAAACAACGGTAGTTGTGCATTTATTGAAACGGTGGTAACTAGTGGCAACAGTCTCTCCGGATGCAACCAGGAATAAGGCAGACTTGGCTAAGGCAAAGCATTGGGTGATGCTGCAATAGGCTGTGATGGTAGCGTACTGAATGATGGGAGTAGTAGTACTGAGGATAAGATACTGGGCGGAATGAAGCTGAGATGAATACTTGCTGTGGATGATGATGGGAGATGATGAGAGGAATGACTGAAGAATCTGCACCCAGATCTTTGATTGAGATGAGAATCTTTAGGACTTTTGAAGGCAGACACAGCCAGGTCCCGACTGGATCAGAACACTTCCAGTAACGCTGGAGCAGCAGAGCACACGTGCCTCTCTCCTGACAGTGGAGGGAGGACACACACAACCTGTCCCCTGGAAGGTAGAAGACAGGACTGGCACACACAACCTGTCCCCTTGAAGGTAGAAGACAGGACTGAGGTAGGCAGGAAGTCACATGGTATCCCCAGCCAAAGCTCGACGGCTATTGGGGTTACCATGGCAGCAGGGGCAGTCACGTGACATCAAGCCATTGCATCACCACACCATTAACACTGATAACTGAAAATGTACAAGGAATAGATGAAACAGCAGACCTGAATACTGAGAGGGGTGACACAATATACAGTTTGCAGTGGACCATAGTTTCCAGAACAGGGACAATAAAATACTGACTGACTAAGATATAAGGATACACTTTTGAGAAAAATAACAAGAGGAAAACTCTGTTCTGGGACACTGCACAAGCAGCGTGGCTGTTAGTTTTCCTTTATCTTTCTCAGCTGCACAAACCCTGTTTACACAGGAAAATGTGCAGGTGATAAAGATAAATTTTAAAGCAGGTTCCAAACAGACGATCAGAAAAAAAATCGAGTGTTTGCCCGGTGTTATGTGGATTGCTGTCACTTTTACATAGGGAGATTATCAGCTGCAGGAGCATTTCTAGCGACGCTCCTGGCGATCAGCCTGTGTAAAAGGCCCTTTTTAGACTGCACTAAATTTATTGCAGCGGCCCTAGCAACTCCCAGGACCTGCTACCCATTGTTTATACTGTTCCATTTGTTAGGAATAATTCTAGTAGAGTGGATTTCAAACCTCCAGATTCTGGCAGTCAGAGCTGCTTTGTGGTTGGCCTGTATGTGGAGAACATGCAAGCAAAAAAATATTCTGCTAGAGAGTGCGCATAATAAGTGAAACAACATTGGCAACAATTCTAAAGCTTTCATTAAAAGACCACAATGTGCAACTATGAAGGCTTTGAGTAGGTGCTTGTTTTGTATCATGGTTTTCTTTTAGTTTTAGGACTGTGGAGCAAACACTACATCTAGATCATTTAGTCCCACTTAGAATATGAGCTGGGTGTCATCTGGCACCACTGTATGGAATGGTGGCGATCATTTTCAAAACAAGGCAAAGCTGTATTTCAATCGGCGTTGTTCACACTCTGTTCACACAATGTATGGCCCGTATCACAACTGTACATTGCATTGAACTCTATGTTTAACATATAGGCTATAGGGGAGATTTATCTGACATGGTGTAAAGTGAAACTGGCTAAGTTGCCCCTAGCAACCACACCTTTCATTTCCCAAAGAGTCTGTGAGGAATGAAAGGTGGAATCTGATTGGTTGCTAGGGGCAACTGAATCAGTTTCACTTGCTTGATAAATCTCCCCCTATGTTCACACTATTTTTAAAGAGCTATTGAATTTTGTTTAAAAAAAAAGGTGAAAGGACAGCCAAAAAAAAAAAAAAAATCTGTATGTGAACAACTTAAAATAACAGCGCTGAATAGAAGTGCAGAACACTTATTTGATGGCCTCTGTGAACAACGGACGTTATTCTATGCATTGTGCGAACAAATTGATGTTGTTTCCATAAACTTCAATGGAAATCATCAAAGACGGAAAACAACATCCGCTGTTTTGAGTCTCGCATTACAACTATTATTTTAGTTTAAAAAAAAATGTTTGAATATAGCCTAAGGGCGGGTTCACACTACGGAATTCTCGCGGACAATGTCTGCGGAATTCCGTCAGCTGTCCGCCTGCACATCTGGGCGCCTTTCCGCCGGCCCCATAGACACCATTCTATGGGCCGGCGTATTCTGCTATACGCTGAAAGAAGTGTCATGTCACTTCTTTCAGCGGATTGCGGAATACGCCGGCCCATAGAATGGTGTCTATGGAGCCGGCGGAAAAGCGCGTGCCCATGTGGGTGGACAGCTGATGGAATTCCCGCCCTAAGAGTACAGTCACACACACCGGATCCGCAGCGGATTTCACACTGCAAATTCACAGCAAAGTCCACTGCACATTCCTTGCCTGCCATTTTCAATCAGATTACATACTTGCAGCGGGACTGACATCCTTCTGCAAGTATGTAAGCGACAGCCACCTTAACCGCCCCCCCCCCCCCCCCGCTAGCTGGAGCAAACATCACCTGCTCCACGTTCCGGCTTGTTTTAGGGGTTCCCGTCTGGACGTCTCGCTGAGCCAATCAGTGCACTACTGATTGGCTGATTGGGATGTCCAGAAGCTGGGAGCTCCTGAAGCAACCCATAGCATGTATGCTCTGGCCGGCGGGGGGGTTAAGGGGGCTGTCGCTTACATACTTGCAGAAGGATGTCAGTCCCGCTGCAAGTATGTAATCTGGTTGAAAATGACAGGCAAGGAATCTGCAGTAGATTTCCCTGGGAATTCACAGCTTGAAGTCCGCTGCGGATCCATCTCTGTGAGTCTACCCTAAGGCTATGTTCGCACGCAGTACTTTGCTCGGTATTTTGGTCAGTATTTTTCAACTGAAACCAGGAGTGGATTGAAAACACAGGCTATGTTCATACACTGTTTAAACTGAGTGGATGACTGTCATTTAAATATTTGCCGTTATCTTAAAACAATGGCCGTTGTTTTTTTAAATAACTGACGATATTTGGTGGTTTTTGTTGCAAAATACTGAGCTAAAAAATACTGTGTGGGAACATAGCCTGAGGGCCCTATTAAATGGATCGATAATTGTCCGAATGGGCCCGATTCGGCCAATTATCGCTCTGTGTAATAGAGACAACGATCAGCCGGTTAAATGATCATTGGCTGATCGCTTCTCTAGGTCCTGACCTGAAATCATTGGGCGCCGACCGTGCATCACTACGTGCAATAACGATGCGCGGCCACCAGCTGATGATTGAACAAACAGTTTACTGTACCTGTCCACGTTCCCAGTGTTCTCCTGCATTGTGCGCTGGATCGCCATGGCCAGTGATTGACTGAGCGGGATCGGGGAGGAAGCAGAGTGCAGGAGGAAACTGGCAATGTGGACAGGTAATGTAAACGGTTTGGGCAAAGGCTGCACGGACATCGCTAACAATCTCTGTGCAGACCTTGCTAAGTGATTATTGGGCTGTGTAATAGGCCCAGTAAATGAGCGCCGATCTAGCAGATAGGCGCTCGTTTACAGTATTGATCAGGCCGTCTAATAGGACCCTAAGGCTGTGTTATCCTGTGCTGCTATTGTAATTCTGCAAATGAACAGGAATAGCAGTGAACCAGTGAGTGGAACACAGCGGCATGCTTCATCCAGCTCATTCTAATGATGCAATTTAATTAAAAGACAGGGACACTTAGTGATAATAGTAGATAGCCTGTTATAGTATACAATAAAGAATTATACTTGGGTAATGTAAACTTCGCAGTCCAATCATAGATTGAATGATTTAGAATCTTTAGACACTTTAAGATTGTTTCTCTGATTTGACAAGTGGCATGTGGCCCATTTGGGAGGTGCCCTGAGTATTTTATTTATATCAAAGCAGGCTTTGAACATGATATGACATGTTAAGTTCTTTTAGGTCCTATTAATGAAGGAGTTAATAAAAGAAAGGAACGTTTACTTCTTTTTTGGTAAGAGATATGTGTAACTGGCAAGTTTATACGTGCAACCATAAACAAAGGGAGAAGGAGGGCAACATTTATGCCTTAGTGACATTTTGGAAAGGATTCAGGGATCTGCACTTTCTATAATTGGAACAGATACATCACTCTTGTCATCTCAGCATAACACAAAAGATCACACAGAACTATATCGAGTGATGCGTTTTATATAGTAATACAGTTAGATTTTTAACACATGGTTAATTGCACTTCCACAGGATTATTTGTAGAACATTCCCTCTGCCAGTGCAGAAGTGGATTTTTGTGCAACTTTGTAAAAAGTGGGAGTTTGTGAGTCTGCACTTGTGCAGGCAGGAGAATATGGATTGTGCAGAGTGGACAGAATACATTAAACTTTACTCCTGTTAGAAGTTACCCATTTGTCTGGAGTATTTCTATTGCAAACAAAACCCAGAAGAAACTATGGGTACAACCCCCAGACACCTCAACAACTGTACCTCGGCATCCAGGACTACCCTCCTTTTGGGCAGACCTTACAGGGTGACTTACGATTTTAGCCAACCACAAAGCTTCATAATACAACCATTTTGAACAACTTTTTCTCAGGTCTGGGTGGCCTTTATGGTGAGTAGAAATGCCCAATCTATTCTGCAGATCAGCCAAGAGCTCAGAACAAATAGCACACCACTGCTGAGTCTTTCCCATAAAAAAAAATTCAGGACAACTCCTCTAAATTTCACAACACGATTGTGGCGTGACGTGAAGACGAATGTCAGTTTTGTCATTCAACAACTTTCGGGATGTTGTTTTTCTGATTTCCCTATTTTGTAAAACACTTGTACAGATTTGT
This sequence comes from Dendropsophus ebraccatus, assembly GCF_027789765.1. Classification (NCBI taxonomy): domain Eukaryota; kingdom Metazoa; phylum Chordata; class Amphibia; order Anura; family Hylidae; genus Dendropsophus; species Dendropsophus ebraccatus. The sequence goes on along the minus strand of NC_091458.1, from coordinate 115,435,587 downwards.
TCTTCCTAACTTGTTCTCTTGGATTCATCTATCCTAAGATAAATGGTGCAGGATTACCGGCTTTGAAAACAGCAACAACAACATTATATTGTGGTATTCTATTAGGAATTTTTTATGCTATTATGCTATATGTACTGGTATGTGGTCACCCAGTTATTGTGATATGAACTGCAACCTGGTGAGGAGTTAGAAGGCATATCATGTGTGACATTAGGGGAAGAGTCGCACAGCAACCCTTTCTGCCCCCTGCCACTGGAGATACAGCTTAGGCTAGGCTCACATAACAATTTTGCAATCTGTCTCACTGTATTCATTTAGCAAAATGTACAGAAAAACATGGTCAACCACGTTTTTGTGTACACTGCAAAATGTAAAAAAAAATTGTGTCTGTTTAATGTTCTTTTTTTAATAATGTAAATAAATGAAAAAAAACAGATCAAAATGGATTGCATACGACAGCGGCCGTGGTTTCAGGTTTGCAACAACTGCCATTATTTAATTACAGCGACCGATCGCATTGAACTCTATGGAATCCCGGCCGGAGTGTAAAACACTGTATACACTCTGGCTAGGATTCGATGTGGCCACACAGAAAACTGACATGTCAATTTTGTGCGGCCGCACAAAATTGACTGTGCAGACAAAGTAAAGTACAGCTTCAGCCGCACTTTACATAGTCTGCAATAGTTAATTGGAATGCAGGCACACTCGAATGTGCCCGCATTCCAATTTCAAAGAAGTGATCTTCATCAGGCCGGTACTGCAATACCGGCCGGGGTGAACTTCACAGATAGCGGCTGTTCTGTGACACTGCCGTATCACAGATCGGCCTCTGTCTTATAGCATGTGAACATGGCCTAAAAGAAGTAATTCACCATCAGCAACTATTGTTTCCAATCACATTACTATGAGCAGGTTGGTTTCCTATTATCAGATTCCTATATCTTCTGCACTGATTTGAATTAGTGGACAAAAGTAAGGCCTTTTGAAACTGAGACAGGAATAATCAAGTGGCAGGCCACAAGTCTTTTAGAAATAGTTCTTACTAAGGCTATGTTCACACATAGTATTTCTATCAGTCTTTTGGTCAGTAGTTTTTAAACCAAAACCAGGAGTGGGTTGAAAACACAGAAACTGTGCAAATGTTTGCTTTATAATTTTGCCCTGTCAGTTCCACTCCTGGTTTTGGCTACAAATACTGAACGAAATATGATATGTGAACAAAGCCTCATAAAGCACAATTTTCTACATTTTCTACAAATTTCCCATACATGAGTTAATTGTGATGGCTTGTAACCCTAACCGATTTATATTGGTTTCTTCTGCTCTATCATATAGGATATGCATTTAACTTCTGGCAGTATATAACTACTAGTATATCATCCTACTCCATGTAGAGAATTATTTCTCTAGAATACTGCTATTTTTGTTACATGAAAAACAACATGTTATGTTTGTTGGCTTGCCGAAAGAAACACTTTCCAAATGAATTTTACTGTTTACTTTGTAAACGCCTTCTCTAAGGATTATGACTCAGAGAGGAAAAGGGGATTTGTAGTGCATCAAATTTGTTAACTCCCTTGATTACCGTTTTAAGCGCCACACAAATTAGGGAATATGGTGATACCCAAAAGTAATATTGTAATACAATATGCTTAAAAAAAATCTTAGGAATTCTGAATAAGAACAAATAAATTGCTTGGATGACAATTCCGCAATAAACTTTTATTTTATTATTTTTTTTAAAGCAGATAATATAGTTGCTCACAATTTAAAATTTTCCCTACAAATCAATTGGCAAACAGGAGAATTAGAAGACCATAGTGCCCAACCATGTTACTTCTTCAAGTAAAACAAATAACCCAGTTTTGCTAAAACGGTCCCCTTTAAATTTTCTCACATGTACAAAGAACACTTTGCACCACAGGAACACTGTACAGTACTACTTTTCAAACTGCATGGCACCATAATAAGCATCATATGACACTATTATGGCCACTGTACAGTCCTACTCGGGCACTGTATGATGCTAATATGGGTACTGTAAAGGGCAACATGGACACTGTATGCAGCATCTAAATGAAAGGGACAGTAAGATAGTATCTAAACAGAAAAAGGAGCAATTACTAGAGTTGAGCGAACTAGCCAAAAGTGCGGGTTCACATGCAAATGATCTGCATTTGAAACCCTCTGCCTGAAGAAGCTAGATGGGGCCCTGAGGACTGCCTGGAAAACATGGATACAGTGTATACAGTCTATGCATCCACCTTCTCCAGGAAGTAGAGACTACACATCAATTTCTTATAGTTATTAATAAGCTGCAAAAGCCCACTTAACATTTTATATCAACCACTTTATAATGGGTCTGTTGCAGAGGAATAATAAATTCGGGGATTTGATTAAATCCTGGGAAATGATAAAATGACCACAAACAAATCCCTTAACCGTTTCGGTGAAATGGTTAAATGAACAAGCTTTAAAGCGTAACTGTCATTTCAGGGCCATTTTTCTGAAAACATTAAATATCAACTGTGCAAGCGATTTTAAGAAACTCTGCAATAGGTTTTATGTACTAAAAGAGTTTCCTTCTGTAGTGAAAAAGCAATCTCCCAGCCTCCCCCCTGAAGCAGCATTTCTGTCTCCATTATGTGGCTATGGAGAGGGGAGGGGCTGTTAGGAGTGACTGAGCACGGAGGATTTCTGCACAGCACAACACCCTGCAATCTTCTCTCAGTAAGTTCATAGATAAGCACTGACCTTTCTGACACCTGAATTTAGCATTTTAGGTGCCCAGAGAGTCTACAAACAGCTGACCTTCATGTCACCTCTTCCTGCTCCCTCATCTCCCCCAGCCCCTCCCCCCTTCATAGGCTTACAATGGAGAGAGCAGAGCCTGTCTACACTGGCTTTTCTGTAATGAAGACGTGTTTGCCTGATAATGCACAGATAAGAAGTCAGGGGGGGGAGGCTGGGAGATTGCTTCTTGAGGACAGAAGGAGGCTTTTTTGGCTGATGAAACCTATTACAGAGTTTCTTAAAGGGAACCTGTCACCCCCCGTGCCGGGGTGACAGGCTCCCGACCCCCCGTTAGAGCCCCCTATACTCACCTAATCCCGCCGAGTCCCACTTCTGGATCCGGTCGGGTGACGGAGATCTCAGCCGCTGCAGCCCGGCGCGCACGCTGAGAGATGAGTCCAACACCCATAGAGAATGACAGGAGAGTCCAGCGCTCCGTCATTCTCTATGAGCGTTGGACTCATCTCTCAGCGCACGCGCCGGGCTGCAGCGGCTGAGATCTCCGTCACCCGACCACCTCCAGAAGCGGGACCCGGCGGGATTAGGTGAGTATAGGGGGCTCTAACGGGGGATCGGGAGCCTGCCACCCCAGCATGGGGGGTGACAGGTTCCCTTTAAAATCGCTTAGACTACCGATTTCTGCAATAAAAAAAAACATGACAGTTACGCTTTAAGCCTGGTGCCTGGTTCAATGTACATATTGGCCTTCTGCTCCCCGTCCTTGTACCAGGCTTGTTCAATTACTCACCCCAGCCAGTTTTCAAACGGGGAGCAGGAGGCCAAAGATGGCGCCGGTGTCCCGACTCATATGTGCATTGAACCAGGCACAAGGTTTGTTCAATTATTCACCCCAGCTAGTTTCTGGACAGTGAGGAGAAGGTACCGGGAACCGGTGGGAAGCTGCAGAATTCAGGTACCAGGCACGGCAGCAGGGATGGGGAGCAGGAGGCTTATATGTGCATTGAACCAAGCACCAGGCTTGAGGCTTGTTTATTTCACTGAAACGGTTCAGGGATTTGATCAAATCCCTGACTTTCTCCAGTCAACTGAGTGGTCATTTTATCATTTCCCGGGATTAGACCAAATCCCTGATTTTATCCTTTCCGTGCAATAGGTCCCTACGCTAAAGCTACACACAGCCTCCCTGCAGTAAAATCCCCCAATCACAGCCTTTGCCCAAGAGACTCAATGGGTAACATGCAACCCAGCTGCCATCCAACAGTCAAAACAGAAAAAACAACACCCCAGAAAGTCTGAATGTAGCACGAGCACAGTATGTCAGCATTGGTCTGGGAACTGTATCATAAGGTTGGTCTCAGCACTCAGTAATATCTGTCTGTTCACATCATGGCCAGTTGTTGGGGGGGTCTGAGAAGAATGTAGCCAAGATAAATCATGTAGACATAAAATGTTTTATTTGGCCACTGTAATTCACTGTATATAATATATAGACTATAACAGGTGTGGTTTGTAGATGTAGTCTAATTGGAGTGGGGATGAGGCTAGTTTTGCTTGTATAAGCGCATTCTGTGTGTCTTTACTGATCCAGAGTGTTACTATAAGTTTTGTCATAATGCTGCCAACTATATATAGATTGTAATTTTTACTTCAATGGAATACTCAGATTATATCTAAAAAACTAACTTGGCTTTATGCCTATGAATGAGATGAGTAGATAGCGATAAGCTAACACCTGGGGTGTAATGTTTATGTGCAGCAACCTCCACTGTGCTAACCTAAATTAACAAATTAGCAAAAGATCCGTGCACCAAATAACACAGCGAGGCTACAAAAGCAGTTAAAAGGCTCTGGCTTCTGCCAAGTTTTTACAGTTAACATGGTTACAGAGAAATTCCAAGTAACAAGAAGATGAAATAAAAAACATCTGCATAGTTTGGGCATATGCAATGCTGTATGTTCCAGGATCAGCTAGGATCGTACTGTACGTTATATATTTGGAAAGCGTTTGGGCTGTTGCTGTAGCACTTATTGCACTAATGTAACTCACAAGCTGCCAAAATGTGAACTGTACAAACATTTAACTGTAGTTATTGAGACACAGCGCATACCTATGCCTGGGATATCGGTTGTTTGGAGGCTGCAGATTATTACACACAGACTGAAGGTGCCTGTTGATCATGAAATTTATAGCTTTAGGCTGGGTTCACACAATGTATGACAGAGGCCATTCTGTGACATGGCCGTGTCACAGAACGGCCGCTGTCTGATGAACTTTACTTCTTTTTATTTGGAATTTCAAATTATACAACTGTCAATGTAAAGTGCAGCCGGAGCCACACTTCACATTGTCTGTACTGTCAGTTTTGTGTGGCCGCTATTCAATGAGATCAGATGTGCCCTTAAAAAGTATATAATTTTATAGATTAAGTCTAAACACAGACTGCAGAGTTCCCCTGTGCAAGAACTGTACATGGACTCCAACAGATCATCACAGAGCACCTTCTTATGTCTGTCTCTAATAATCCACTACTAACTGTGAGTCATGGAATGTGTTAGCTCAGTCCTTTATAAGCAATCTGACAGACAGTAAGCCAGACAGTAAGAAGCTATTAGTCTGTTTTAGGCGATGTTCACACACTGTATTGACAATGGACGTTGTTTGACAAAGCCGTTGTTAGCAGTGTCAAACAACGGCCTCTGTCGTGCATGTTTAATGGGCCAATACTACTTCATCGGATGGATAAAAAATATTTTATTTTTATTTGGACTGTGGACACCTTAGGGTGTGCCCGCAATCTAATTAAGCATTGCACACAATGTAAAGTACAGCTGGCAGCTGTAAGTTATGTTACAAAATAAGGCTGGGTTTACACAAAGTATATTTCAGTCAGTATTTTGTCAGTATTTTGCAACCTCAACCAGGAGTGGATTGAAAACACAGAAAGGCTCTGTTCACACAATGGTGAAATTGAGTGGATGGCCGCCATATATATTGTATAATTTCAATACAAGGGCCGTTGTTTTAAAATAACAGCAAATATTTGCCATTAAATGGCTGCCATCCACTCAATTTCACCATTGTGTGACCAGATCCTTTCTGTGTTTTCAATCGACTCCTGGTTGAGGTTGCAAAATACTGACTGAAATATATTGTGTGTGAACCCAGCCTAATATAACATTATGGGTGCTTTCACACGTACCATATCGCTGCGTATTTATAGCACAAAACTTGCATGAAAGTAGCTGCGTTTTTTGTGGTGTTAAACTAGCCTGTGAAAATCATGTGCAAATTAAAGCTCGCATGAAAAAATTGCACCAAACTCGCATGTAAGAATCGCACCAAACTCGCATGTAGTAATACACATACATTGACTTGATAGCAATCAGTATCACTGTGGATTTATGTGCGTGAAACTCGCAGCGATAAATACGCAGCGATACGGTACGTGTGAAGGCACCCTATAAAAGCAATGTGTTAGCAAAATTATTTTTTTTTGTCTCTGGAGTACCCACTCAAACAATTAAGTACCCATGCCAATTATAGTGCATATAATTTTCTACAATTTTGCTTTTAGTCTTGTTGATCCACCAGCCAAGTATATGGCAATGCTTGATTAAGGCATTCTTTCTAATTACAATGCTGGCTTGGCTGATTTCCATGGTTTATTTAAGAAGTTACACATTGTTTAAAATAAATGTAAAGGGAAGTACATATAACTTAGATTAACTTTTATTATTATTTTTTTGTGGTGGCAGGGGAAACTATCAGCAGCTTAGACAAGTCTAACCTGCTGCTATGTCTCTACTGCACAGGAATAGCCAAGGATGGAGGTAAGTGTCTACCTTACTCCTCAGCACCATTCTGGTGCAGTTAGTCTTTTGCTCCACGGTCCGGTGAGATTGTTAGCAATGCAAGCCCCATAGTGCCGATCCAGCCAGCTCCATTAGTTATCATTAGAAAGGGGCGACCCAGCCAGGGGGGGAAAGGCGCTATGGAGGTAAGCAGTGCTCCTAACAGTCTCACCAGACCGTGGCGCAAAAGACTAACTGCACCAGAACTGCACCAGAACCAGAATGCAGGTTTAGTAGACCCATTTTAGGGAACATATAAATTACTGATTATCTTTTGTGGCCTCTCTGTCTGTCAATCATCCTGCACTGCGCGCTGACAGGGAGAGAGCGATGACTAGGCTCCCACCCAGATGACTAGTTGCTGTCCCTAACCCAGCCTTGTGCAGCTTGATTAAACATATTTTTCTCTTTGGCAAATCTACTGCTGCAGCCGTGGCAGGTATCTGCCACAAGCTGCACAGTAGCTCTATACACTGCTGCAGGGAACCATAGTAGATTGGTTCCCTTTAAATAATACTTTGGTATGCTTACCAGCAGGCAATTTATTAGCACAGGCATATAGGCATAGCAGGTCTGCTGTCTTTTGTTAGACCCCTGGCTGTCATGGTATGACTCGCTCCTTCTTTCTAAGCACCTAGATGTGTCATCTAGGGAGTTATCAAAGTAGAAGTGCTCCAGGGTTATTAGATGGCTCTACAGCAGGCCACAGTTATCAGCCAACTGCTGTGCTGGCATATAAGCATGTTGGCTGGGAAACTACATCTGCTAGCATGCATGGCTAACTGCCAAGTATCCGCCTCTTCTTGTAATATCTGCCAATCTCTGGCTCAATCTGCTTTTGCTTAACACTGTAAACAAAATATCTACCCATCCATCCATCTATCCATCCAATCATCCATCCATCTAACCATCCACATAGATAGATTAGAAAGAGAGAGATAGATGAAACAACTGTTTCTTTTCCCCTGTACTGCTCAGAAGACTGTCACTGTTTTTTTATTTCCCCTCTCCTTGATTAGTGTAATGTCAATGGTGGGCGGGGTTACAGATAAGGTCTTACAGCTTGCCTTGCAACAGAAGGGACAGATCATGTGACTTTGGTCACAAAAGGGAGGAAGGGAAGGGAAAGACAGAGGATTAAAGAGCGGGAAGTGGACCAGGAGGACCAGAAAGTGAAGATTTTCTGCAGCTTCAGGGCGTGAGTGAAGATGTGCTGCAGACAAACAGCTTAATTCCTGTAAGAGAAACATTTTACACCCAACCTCAGATTATAAGTAGGAATTGAACAGGGTTTTGAGTACCTATTTAAATCCAAACTTATGTTAAGTACAGGAGCTTTTTTAGGAAGACCATACAACTAAGACTAAAATGGCCAAATCTGCTGATTTTTGTAAGTTTGGCCTACTGTCAGGTTTATGGTGGCCTCCTGACTGTAACCACTGGCAGAATGAATATTTGGCTTTCAATTATTTGAAGTATATGGTCATCTTTAGGGTCCTGCGTAATGCTCACAGGGCAGGGAGGGTATATGCTAAAGTTGAGTACGTTTTTAGGCAAGCCCTGTCTTATGCTAGAAATTTGCACATACTTGAAGCTTACACATTTGTAAAAACAGGGCTTGCACAAAAGGTTGATCAATTTTTCTAGCGTTGGTGCGAAGGAGGATAAATTCCCTCCATTGTGTACTATAAAATAAATAATGTACTATAAAATAAAATTAAGCTGTCCTCAAGTGGTGTCCGAAGAAGCCACTTATCTTGAGCTGCTAGACAGCCAATTAGTGCATGCACTTCAGCCCATAATATCCCAAATATTCAAATGCAACATTGAATGTTGACAATATTGTTACCTGAGGCCAATGTAAATGGGTAGACCACCATGTGAATGGTACCATACTGTTATATAGTAACATAGTTGATAAGGTTGAAAAAAGACAAGAGTCCATCAAGTTCAACCTACAGAAACCCCACTGTGCTGAAGGCAAAAACCCTTATGAGGCAGATACCAGTTCCTGCATCACAGGGAGAAAATTCTTCCCGATTCCAATGGCAATCAGAATAATCCCTGGATCCGCGTCCTATCACATGAAATCAAATGCCCATAACTTACAGTGTTTAAACAAAACAACAATATACAACTACATCCAATGCTCGTGTTTTACAGCACTTAAACAGAAACACAGACTAACATTACCTAAGTAACAATGATATAATGGTTCTCAGTAATACCACTTTATATTAGACAAACAATAAAGTAACCCTATAGTTTGAAAAGCCACTCAAGTAACGGTGCACAGGCCCTTTATTTCCAATCCAATTCAAGAGTTTCACTTGAACTTTTATCTTGATGGCCTATATCTGATCAGAGGTTGGTGTCCAACACATGGTTTTTACACCAGTCATCTTAATGAGGCTATGTTCACACACCATTATAATGACGGACGTTTTTTGGTGGATAGCCGTGATTTAACAGCAAATAATGGCCATTGTTTTTAACAATGAGAGTCGTCTATTAAAAACAGCCATTGTTATGACGGTGTGTGAACATAGCCTAAAGGATGCTCGAGCAAGCATTTCATACCCTTCATTATGTATTCAGGTTCAGCTCCATAGATACAGTATCAGACTCAGGTGCTGAAACCTAAATTTAAATCATCTTTTCACTCACTGAAACACTATGGCTGCTTCATTCAGAGATAGACAAAGGTGTGGGATATTGGACTTCCATTAATCACATGTTGATGGAATGTTCTTAGGTCATCAATATTAAAGTCTCTAAGGGAATCTTTAATATTAATGCAGCATGGACTTGTATAAATTTCTTCAAAGGATGGCCGAGAAGTCTAGGTGGGGGCAACCCAGAGACATTGTCCCTTTTGACATTCATATTAACTGGGAATGGCTAAGGAGGAATTACTTAAGGGGGTAGTGCGGTGAATAAAAAATTAGTTTTAAATCTCTAATAAAAATATGCAACTTTGTAATATAACTTGTAAATTTTTACATTGGGTTGCAGCACTAAGCGATGCTCCCTCTGCTGCCACCACTGGCTGTGTAGTGAACTGCAGGGTAAATGTCAGTTGATGCAAGAACAATAAGAATTATTTCTTCATCATGTATCATGTAAGCTTGGCATATACCAGTACTTTGAATGGTAAAGTAGGACTGCCAGTGGGTATCGCTGTGACTCAAGAGGAACAGTAGGACTGTTAAAGGAATGTAAACTCCTGCTGGGACTTGGAGGGCTGTACAATGTACTATAAATCCTCCAATAGGTCAGGTTGCACCCAAGATGATTCTTTTCAGTCTATGGGGTGGGCTACCCCATACCACAGCTTGTCTGCAGGGTTTTGCTGACCTATAGTAGGTCACTACTCTGGCACCTCTGAGGTCCATGGACAGCTAAATAAATCAGGAATTCCATCTAACCCCCAAATATGAAGCATATACCATCAACACGTGTTTCAATTAAAGAGTGGTCCCTTTCCAAGATTGGTCAACACAAAAAAAGTTACTGCTTCACTTCAACTTCATCTGGCAAAAGAGCACACAACTTATCCATAATCCTCCATGTACTGTCTCATTGCCGGGAGCCACCTTCACCATTATCACTTGCAGGAGAAGGTCACTAAAAACTTTGATTTGCAATACACTATCTTACCAGTAAGGGCACCTGTAGAAGCATTCTCCGCTTCCTCTTATCTCAAGATGCCTTCTCTCTCCCAGTCTGAGATGCTGGAGACAACTAGTCCTAAACACAATGCCAATAATGCTTCTTTGGGGCTAGTAAGATTCTGGCCCCCTTGTACAGACTATCTCACTTTATTGAGATTATTGGGTGACAGCCTAAAAGAAAAACTGATGAGAGCTGATATAAATGTATCATTATTTATAGATCAATGTTTCTTTCTGAGAAAAATTGACCCCTTTAAATTGAAAGATAATACTATAGACATGGATGCAATAGTACATGAGGAACGCTGCCTCCATACTCCTTACTGACAGACTGGAAGCACCTTATGAAAATAGCCATCAGATCATCTGGTTACTGTAGCTCACCGACAGTCGTGGCATCATCCATACTTTCTATCAGGTCTGATCGGGTGTTCAGAGGGTTGTCTATTGCAATAACCACATTATAGCTCTCCTAATATGAGGTCTACAAATTGTCTTTAAGACTTAGGTACATTAGGGAACTGGTAATATGCTGCATATGGGATTGCAACCTGATTACAATGGGATGATAGGAATGGGCAGTTGGTAAGAACTGCACTATAGTCCAGCAAGCTGTATTCTTTCTTAGATACAGTAGAAACCAGGGTCACATTTGATTTGATTTTTTCCACTACTTTTTGCTCCATACATTATTGTATTGCACACACTAATAATAGGTTACACTGTATCACTGTAGTTGCACTGGCTTACCATTGCTAAATCTACACATCATAAATGAATGTTTAATTTTGTATCTGCGCTCCTAAATATATAACTTCACAGCTCTCACATGGCTATTTTAGGAAAACAATGAAGCTATAAAACTTTTTTTTTTTTGCACGGATACAGTAGAACTACAGTCATGTATCCCTAATTGCACCGACCTGGAATAAGATCAAGAATGACCCAACGTGTGTCACCAAACCCCCACTATTCCCGCTGTCAGTGAGATCATATCAAAGGCTACTGTAAATGGTTCAGTGTCACATAATACGAGCATACATGATTGGGATATCTATCCTTGATAAAGTAGAAGGAAGCACAAGTCTAACATTCAGATAGATAATATTACTAACACTCCAGCTGCACAAATGAACTATGCCAAAAGTAAGTTACAGAAAGTGAGAAACACACTCACACACACACATGTATATATGTATGTGTGTGTGTGTGGGTATTGACTCTCAAACGACCTTTACGCACTATAAAGTAAATTTATAAAAAACATTAACTATGACTATCATTATAAGTCGCTATAATAGGTCTGAATGTTTAAGCATAATGTTCATGTATCATGGGTTCTTTTAATTCCAACTGCATTATAGAGTAATTTCCACAAGCAAGAACATTGCAAACCATGTAAAAAGGTTATACTTGCCTTTTGGTAACTTCTGTGCATCTCCAAGGTGAGCTACAATAATTCCACAGAAAAGAAGAAGAGAGATCATGTTTGCAGCTCCCAGCACTATGACAGATGCTGGTGTGTAACACTCAGCAAGGTGGCTGCAGTTTAAACTTCTTCCCTTCCACTTACAGGGGCAGTGACTGGGACAGAGCTAAGTTTAGCTGGGCGGAGACATGACGGCATCTTCTAACTCAGCTTCATTTACATAGATGCAATAATCTGACAGGCTCCATGTAATCATATTCTTTTTCTGCTAGTCTACGATGTGCGTAGAAAGTTTAGAGTAAATTTGATATACTGTATGTTGATGGGAATTGGAAGATGATGCAATTAGAAAAGTATTTTCCCTGATGAATTAAAGTGTACATTTACCTCTGGAATTTTCTAAAGGAATCTATTCTTTTATTCTAGCAATACGCTTACATACATAGTTTATTCTATGGTATTATTATTACTTCTACTACTATTGTAATTGTGATGTCACAGAAGCAAAGCTGAGTAATTCATATTTGTGGTGTCACTGTGTTCATCTGAATGAAAAGGGAGATCATCTATTTGGGATGTCATAGCAGCTTACTGCTTGCGATTTCAAATCATGTTATTTTTTTGATGCTATAGCAGTTAAAGGGATTATCCAGGCTTAGAAAAACATGTCTGCTTTCTACCATAAACCGCTCTTCTCCTCAGTTTGGGTGGGTTCACACTGAGGAATTCTCGCGGATTTTCAGGCGTATTCCCCGTCAAAATGTGCGCGGAATCCGCACGGAATTCCGCCCGTAAAGAATGAACATTGTGAGTGGACATTGGCTTTAATGGGCTTTCCGCTTATTTGTTCACACAGCAGAATTTCCGCTTTCCGTCTGAAGAATTGACATGTAAATTCTTTGGGCGGATTCCACTAGGGAAATCCTATAGAAGTCAATGGGGCTTTAATTCTGCTTGAAAGTCCACTTGAATTCCGCTTGAATTCTGCTCCTATTCTGCCAGAGCTAAATAGGCGAGGAATTTTAAGCAGAAAACGTTCTGCTTCAATTCCTCGTGAATTCCTCAGTATGAACCCACCCTTTGGGTGGGGTTTTGCAGCTCAGTTAAAGTGACTAGGGCTAAATTGTAATACTACACTTGACTTGATTAACCCCTTTAAAATCTATAAAACCCATGACCAGTACGTGCAACCCATGTGATCACACTGGGTATCAGACCCGAGATTGTAAGGGAAGACGACAACAGTGTATTAAATGCAACATAATGTTGGAAATTTATGAAGACCAGGGTAAAAACTTCCAGCAGTCATAGATTTGTATCATGATTTACCTGAATCAGGTGGCAGAGGAGGCCACACCTACTCCCTGCCTTGCTGCGCCCTTTGCCCGCCCATTAGATGAGCGGGGGATACGACAGGCATACACCAGGAAGATTGGTCGAATCTGCGTAAGCCCGAGCTGCAGCCTTCATTAATCTCCCCCAATAAATGCACTATCCTCTCCCCAGTGACCATCATTCACAGCAGTTTCTAGAAGAGATCTAGCTCTCAGTCTTGTGTTTACAGACCACTGCAATGATGCCATTATGCCAGCCTGCTTTTAAAGGGGTTATCCAGTGCTACAAAAACATGGCCACTTTCTTTCATAGACAACACAACTCTTGTCTCCAGTTCAGATGCGGTTTGCTATTAAGCTCCATTCACTTCAATGGAACTGAGCAGCAAAACCCCACCCAAGCTGGAGACAAGAGTGGGTCTGTCTCTGGAAGAAAGTGGCCATGTTTTTGTAACGCTGGATAACCCCTTTCAGAGTCCTTAGGGCCCATTTGTCCTTTATTTTCTTTCATTCCTCTTATTTATCTGTCCTCCCTTCTGTACGGAGGCATTAACCCCTGGTTCTACACCAAACCACTAGGAAAACAGACTAACTCTTCAGGATCCTAGACCACCGGATTTAGACATTAACCCAGTCACTGACCTGGACCACTGGAACTACACCATTAACCCATTTACTATAACCCGTAGACCACTAAGATGTGAAAATGAAAAAAGAGGTAATACTCACCCCAATCTTTCACAGCTGTCATGCCTATACTCCCAGTTCCACTTTTCCCCGATGTTTCTTTGTTGCTGCTGTTCCCATCTTATTGGGTTATCCCTTGTGTTCTGGTTGGGGGATAGCAACGTCAATGTCTGGCGTTACTCACATGGTCCTCTTGCTTGGGTCTAAAAAAATTTTTTTACTTGTCTAAAGTGTAAAAATAAGGAAAAAAAATAGATACACAAAACATTTAACACAGGGTGCTTATGGAGGTATTTCTGTGGAGCTTCATCCTGACTAGTAAAAACATTGCTTGGAAGTATGTCAACCACTAAACTGTCTAAAATTCACACTGCTTCAGGGGATGCAATCAATCTCCTGATTACAATGACCTGTCACATACCTAAAATGATGGATCATTCAGTAAGTACCACATTCTTTACATGTCTCACTTTCTCCAACATTTACAATAACATTGCTGTTTAATACTGGAATATCATTTAAGACATTGCCCCGACATTGTTATGTTCATTATATTATTTCACAATTTTATATTGTAGCATATGTAGGAGTTACATGACAGTTCTAATTTACAGCAATAAGTTGTTACATAGAGAACAAAGGTATAGGTGATAGTGATACCAGCCCCTGTCTGTTAAGAAAGTTAATTTTAAAGTGTATTTGTTAAACTGAAGACCAAAAAAAGTTCAACTAGTATAGTAGTAGCCTGCAGTGGACCATTTCAAGGGCCCTATTACACCAAACGATTATCTTCCATACTTGGCCAATTACCGGCCGTTCCAGCAGATAATCGTTTGGTGTAGTACATCATGCAAAAAGGTAACAATCAGCCAACAATGTTGGCAAATTGTTGACTTAAACTATGACCTATCACAACGATAACAATAGCTAGGGTCTGCTGGATGGCAATCCATGTAATAGTGGCGGCAGCAGCAGACTGCGGCTATCTTCTGTGGGCCACAAAGATGATCTAAGGATCGTCCAGGCAGCCCCTCCTGCTGCTCCCCGTGGCCCCTGGCTCCTCCCCGCTCTATGTCTGTGTGTAATAGTACAGACAGTGTGCAGGAAACGAGGAGCAAGTGAGCGATGATCTGACAGCCCAGTCTATTGACTTTCATCTCATTGCTCCAAATCATATGGTTCCAATTTTCCACTTTTCATACTTTTTTTGCAAACTTGAGTCTACACTTAGGATGATTTTGGAGTGGAGCCTTCTTTACCTTTTTTCAGACCATGGTTCCAGACTTTTGTAACACACATTGCGCACAACTTGCATGAACCTCTGTGATCTTGGAATTACGAAGCATACGAGCCACCTCCACTGAGTTTGTCTTGTCAGAATTGATAGACCTTGTGATGAGCCAAAATGTTGATATTTTGCCTTTTTGGCTTTTAAATAGGGATGGTCCGAACCTGCCGAGGTTCGGGTTCGTATGAACCCGAACGCTCGGCAGCAGATTTCCGCTGTCTGCCCGCTCCGTGGAGCTGGTGGATACAGCAGAAGGAACGCCTGGAAAACTGGGATACAGCCTATGGCTATGGCTGTATCCCAGTTTTCCAGGCGGTCCTCCCGCTGGATCCGCCCGCTCCACGGAGCGGGCAGACAGCGGGAATCATTACCGAGGGTTCAGGTTCTTTTAAATGAAAGTAGGGACTTCATTTCATATTCTGGACCCCTCAGTGCAGCCTCTGTATAATTTAATGCCTCTCTGTGCAGCCCCCAGATAGCATTAGGCTTCTCTGTGCAACCCCTTTATAGTATTATGCCCCTCTGTGAAGCCCCTATATGGTATTAGACCTCTTTGTGCAGCCCCCATATAGTATTAAGCCCATCTGTGCAGCCTTTGTTTAGTATTTGTCCCTTCTGTGTCCAATCAAAAGAAAAAACTCATCTATCACACCTCTCCCTAGCAACTAGTCTCTCTTTTCTGGTGTAGGCACATTATCCTGGGAATGTGGGAAAATTGTCCTGGATTCCCGGGAGAACCCTGCAGCAGAGCATAGCCATCCGAGCCAGTCCAAATCTGTGTGCAGATGCATGCATTTTGTAGCACATTTTATGGTATGTGATATACACTACCAGATGCTTGGTTCATATACTTTTTTACAGTATTTGATCTTCATTTTGGAGCTCTTTTGGTCAGTATTTATTGCAAAAACCAACACAGAAAAAAATATATAATATGATTTGAACCTATATATGATTTGAACCTGTCACGGCCGCGGCGGCGTCCCGTGCTCCGGGCCGCCGCCGCGACCTCTCTCTGCCCCATGCAGCCACCGGGGTCCTTGTGCAGGGACCCGGCGCTGCTACCTGTTCGGCCCCGGGGGGCACCTTACCTCGCCCCGCTCCTGTCTCCGTCTGTGCCGGGCGCGCACGCGCCGGCTGTCTCAGATTTAAAGGACCAGTCCGCCCCTAATTGGAAGTTGCACTAATCACTCCCTATAAATTCCAGCCCTGCCCCACTACAGGTGTTGGAGCCTCTGTATGCTTCCCATAGCGTTTGGCCCAGCTCCCTGTTGTTCCTGACCTTAGTCCTTGTTCCTGTCCGCAGTCCTTATCCCTAGTCCCTGCCCGCTGCCTTCCCATTGTTCCTGAGTCCTGTCCGCCACCTGCGATTATGCCTACAGACCTCTGCCTGCACTACTGCCTACTGCTCCTGCCACGCCTCGCCTGCTGTCACTAGCAACCAAGCCAGGGGTAGCGACCTGGGGGTCGTTTGCCGCAGCAAGTCAATCCCGCCTTGCGGCGGGCTCTGGTGAAAACCAGCGGCCCCTCAGACTCCTCTCCCTGGTGAGGTTAGTGCCATCGCTAGTGACGGTTCAGTGGATCCACGACTCCAGGCATTACAGAACCTTTTTCTGTTGAATCAACTAAAAATACAAAACTAAACTAAGGATCTAAATACTGACCAAGAAACTAAATGGGAACTCTGTCTTTGGTGCACTCATACACGCCCATATGTAATTGCCAGTGGCTGCACCATTTTTCTAGTGTCATACACATGCTGCAATTTGTGAATGACCCCTAAAGCCATTCTTGTTAATGCTGAAATGTGTTTTACAGCCTGTACATAGGCCCCCCTGTGATGAGGTGGTTTTACTGGCAAACAAGCAGGATTGTTTCTACATTTCCTCCTCCATTAAAGTCAATAGGCCACCTATGTAATATAGACAAGATGGTTCCTTTAGAGGAAAGACACAAGGCTATTTGGAGAAATTGTAAAACCCCTTTAAATGGGTGGGTCACTTTATAGGAAAATGTCCTATTAGGCCTTAAACTAATAAAACGATATCTTTATATTCTACTCCAGCTCTGCAACTCTGTGTCCCCTGCTGCCCTCGTAAGGTCTGTGTAAACTTTACAGACCGTTGGTCTCTGTATCCGTTGAATGCAAGATGGCGGTGGTCATGTGATTTATTCACATGACCTCCTCTTTGGCTCTTTCTGCCTGCAGCCATTGCTGTTCTTGCCTGCAGCCATTGCTGTTCTTGCTTTTGTTGTCCAGCACATGTGCACATGCAGGGATTTTACCGCTTATAGTTACAGTCCCAATCTGTCTAGGATATAAACACATTTACCTCTAGTCTTCTTTCTGTGCCCAGTGCCAAAGAGAAAGTGCTGTGGTATAATTCCCTGTGACTAAATTTAATTCAGTGTTTATTTGTGGAATTGGCAGTATAAAAAAAAATGTAATAATTTATATATAGTTTTATAGGTCACATTGCAGCAAGGTACTGATAAAGGTCAAGTCACCTTCTTTCAACACTTCAATACTATTTAACAGATGGTCTTATTAAAGCTTATCTTGCTACAGACAGAATTAAAGAGAGTTTGGCACCAGTAAGACCTCACTATAATAGGGGATCTGAAAGATGTCCTAATGGCACCTAGTAAGAGCAATAGTGCTTTCTTCTCTTTATCTCACTCCCCCACTTATATTAGGCATATACAGTACACCAAAAGTACACTGAATGTCTGTTGGCCAATAATTGTTTGGTGTAATAGCAAATGTTGGAAGGCCACAATCAGCCAACATGCACGATGTCAGCTGATCGTGGGCTTTCAACATGTTGAAAGATCACAATGTATGCAGCGAGGTGATTGTGCGTGAGTGCTGAGCTGACAGGTCGATTTTAGTTTCCCCCAGAACATTGGGCCGTGAAATATGACCTTAAAGGGGTTATCCTTGTGGGGGCACTTTTTGGGGGGACCGGGGAGGAGGTGGCTGAAATAAAAGACGTCCACTCACCTCCCTGGTTCCAGCGGCGGGTCACTCATCGCGGCGCTCCGGTCCCCAGTTCTCGGCCGCTTCCTGGTGTCTAACGCCGCCCGAGACGCTACGTCTCAGGGCCGCTCAGCCACTCAGTGAAGGAGGCGGGATCCGTATGAAGTCGGCTCGGATCCCGCCTCCTTCACTGAGTGGCTGAGCGGCCCTGAGATGTAGCGTCTTGGGCGGCGTCAGACACCAGGAAGCGGCCGGGAATCGGGGACCGGAGCGTCGTGATGAGTGACTCGCCGCTGGAACCGGGGAGGTGAGTGGACGTCTTTTATTTCAGCCACCTCCTCCCCAGTCCCCCCCAGAAAGTGCCCCCATGCTGGAGCACCCCTTTAAGACTCCACAACACCTCAGAAGGCACATACAAAGACAAGTATGTAGGGCCGTTAAATTGAAAGGAGGTTCCCCCAAAGACACCTGTTTTTCCAGCTTTTCTTCCAGATGCTCAATTGAATTAAGATCAGGGTAACTGGAGGCCAAGCAAACACCTTTAACTCTTTGTAATGGTCCTCAGACCATTTCTGAACCAGTCCTTCTAAACACAACCATAGGCTAGGTTCACACTATGTTAAAATGAAAGCTGCCTTTCATACACAATGGCTGTCATTCTGCAAATGTCCATGTCTCACTGTTGTGCTTTCTAAATCTAAACACTTTTAGGTGTTAGTTCAAATATCCATACTGCAGGTCAATTTCCATGTGAAGAAAGAACTGCAGCATGAAGATGAGATTTTTAAAATTCTTAGTACTTTAATCTATGGTGGTTTCACTGTGCAAAAAGTTGAAGCTGTAACCCTGCAGAGCGCCATCCTTATCCTGCTTTTTCTTACGGCCATGCTCCTGACCATTTGTCCTCTGCATTTCACGGTGGTCCTGGGTTTGTTTTACTCTGCCAACATCCTTGTGTCTCCAGGATTCTGTTTCCTTTTTATTTGGGCTGCTTTGGATTTAAAGGGCCAACTTATATCCACCTGGTATTGCCTTCTGCCAATCCAGTTCCACCTGTGCCTGTGCAAGCTTGCTCTGCCTGTTCCTCCGTGCCTGAGCATTGTTGGATACTTGCATTCCTAGGGAAGATTTATTCTGTGACTCTATATATCCTGTGTATCCTGCCTGTTCTTCAGTTTACACTTTCTGCCCTGCCCTGCCTGTATCGTTTGCCTCTCCTGTTGCTGACTTAAACTGCCTGACCTTCCAGCAAAGCTACCAGTCCTGATCCTTCACCTGTCTGATTCCAATTGCCATATAATCCCTGGTACTGCACTGTATCACTTGCTAACATCCTGGTTTGCTGGCTATGCTGGCTTTGGACAATTACCTTTGCATAGATATGTCCAAAGTTAGCACTGGTCAGGGATTAAATGTTGAAACTTTCTCTGTTTGTTATAGTTACAGTCAGGTGAGATGCACGCTTCACTCCCCCGCTGGTGGTAACCCAATCCAACTCATTGCAGCAGACAGGCTCAATAGACCTATAACGGAGCCCATCTCAGCAGTTAATCGGATTGTGAAACTGCAAAGCGAAGAGAGTGCCTCACCTGGCTGTAACTAATGATTGGAAGGGGTCTTAGCACTGAGACCCTGATCAGTCCTAACTTTTCAATTGTGATTTCAAAAGGTAGTTTTGGGGTACATTCACACTTACTGGATCCGCAGCTGATTTTCTGCTGCGGATCCGCAGCGGATCCGCAACAGATCGGCAGAAGATTGCATTTAATTAACTAAACACAGCATCAAATCTGCATTATCAAATCTGCTGCGGATCTGCTGCGGATCCTGTAGGTGTGAACGCACCCTAAATGACAGTAATGCTTAAAGCCACTCTGTACCCACAACCTAACCACAAACCACTTGTACCTTCGGATAGCTGCTTTTAATCCAAGATCTGTCCTGCGATTTGTTTGGCAGGTGATGCAGTTATTGTCATAAAAAATTACTTTTAAAATTGCAGCTCCGTGCCCTACGGGCGTATCTGTGCCCTAACTTTGCACCACCCCTCCGTCCCTCCTCCCCGCCCTCCTCATCATTAGGAATGCTCCAGGCAGATTGCCTATTATTCACCACCTGTGTTACCACAGCACATGGGCTGGATCGTTAAGACAGCTGTGCAATGTTCAAACTGAAGTAAATGTTCCAGTGGCATTCCTAATGATGAAGAGGGTGGGGAGGAGGAACGGAAGGTTGGTGCAAAGTTAGGGCACAAATACGCCCGTAGGGCACAGGGCTGCAATTTTTTTATGACAATAACTGCACCACCTGCCAAACGGACCGCAGGACAGATCTTGGATTAAAAGCAGTTATCTGAAGGTACAAGTGGTTTGGGGGGGGGGGGCGGGGTCAGATTGTGGGTACAGAGTCGCTTTAACAACCAGAGTTTTCTTAATGAGTCCATGTTACTTGGTTTATATGGAGTAGTGGAAAGAACTGATATTTAGCTTGCTATGTTACATATCTACTGTATACTTAAACTTCTGTTTAAAGTCACTTCTTGGGCATAGAGGCAGTTCTATCAATGGTACAGTAGTTATTCAAAAAAAAGAAAAGAGAACAAAAAATGCAGCCCCCTCTCTTGTTACCAAGTTTTTCCACCCCGGGTAGAATATAATCACATTGCAAAGGTCAAGATTTTTGTAATCCTAATAATACTGCAACCCAGTCAATGCATTATGAATACTATCCATTGATTACACTAATTTTTTGCCTGTTAGTCACATACAGCTGTTAGGGTCAGTTCACGGGGAGACACTGGTCACATAACACAACTAGGAAAAATGAAGGACTGCAGAGTGCTCTTCCATATAAACTGTATAATATCTCCCACATAAGATGTACAAAAAGCATATAATGTAAAATAAATGAGGCATGATGCACTTGACCTCATTAACATGCGCAGCCTGACTTCTCTGCACTGCATTGTTATATAGGAATTCCAGATAGCTTTTATTGTCTTTACTCCCCCATATTGTTAGCTTGTCAAACTTTTTCATTGTGGTGTGTGTCAACTGACATATAAGCTATGTTTCACAAACTTCACTTATCAATGATATTTCTGATTTTATTGAAAAATTATTATAGTTAGCGATGAGCGAGTACTAAAATGCTCGGGTGCTCGTTACTCGAGGAAAATATCTCCCGATACTCGAGTGCTCGTTTCGAGTAACGAACGCCATTGAAGTCAATGGGAAACTCGAGCATTTTTGCAGGGGACCCAAGTTCGGTAGAGGGAAGGTTGTGTAAAAACCTGTCAACCTCAGAAAATGATGGAAACACAACGGAAATGCACAGGAAACAGCAGTGGCAGCTTTTATGGATGCCTCTGAGGCTGCCTAATCACACCATTGTGCCAAATTCTGGGCAACAGCTTGGTTAAAATAGGCATATGAACCACCCAAAAACCCATGACACAGCATGGCAGTGAGGACACAGAGAACCATTAAAAACAGAGGTAGCATATTAACCACCCCAAAATTTAGCCTGACACAGCATGGGGGTGAGGACAGAGTGACCAAGGTAGAAGCGGTAGCCAGTGAGCTTCCCAAAAATTAGGCCAGACACAGCATGGCAGTGAGCACACAGAGAACCATTAAAAGTGAGGGAGGAAGCAAGTGAGCCTCCCAAAAAATAACCTAGGTGCTGACAGCTAACTGGCTAGTCCAGCTGTCAGTCACCATCAAGGGTACACCTAATGCTGATCGACTAGGGGTGGTGAGGCCCTGGCCGAAGCTACACACAAAAAAAGATAGCTGGCTGGTTGCTGGCGACGCAATCGGCAGGCCCCCAGCAACCAGTCCTGCTCCTCTGCAGACGTAGTGACATCAGAGCATGGCAGACAGGACACAGAGAACCTTTAAAAGTGAGTGAGGTAGCAAGTGAGCCTCCCAAAAATTAGGCCAGACACAGCATGTCGGTGAGGACACAGAGAACCATTAAAAACAGAGGTAGCATATGAACCACCCCAAAATTTAGCCTGACACAGCATGGGGGTGAGGACACAGAGAACCATTAAAAACAGATGTAGCATATGAACTACCCAAAAACTTAGCCTGACACTACAGACCCACACCAAGATGGACAATACAATCATCCAATAAAAATAGCCGGATTATGGCTAGATTTAGCCTCACCCCCTCATGAAGTTGTGCGTGAGAGGCATATCTTTGGAGGTAGGTAAGAAGATTAACAATACAGTCTTCTTAAGAGGCCCCGGAATTTGATTTGATCGAATGAATACACTTTTAATCCTTTAAAGAGTCTCTAAAAGAGAGGGCAAGTGCGGTAGCCTGTCTATTAAAAAGACCTAATCAGTCCTGCCTTCAAAAAGGCTACTACAACATCCAAGGAAAGATAGAAGCTACTAACAAAAGACCTGGTCAATCCTGCCTTCAAAACGGCTTATACAAAATCCAAGGAAGGATAGAAGCTACTGTTAAAAGGCCTCAGCAGGATAGAAACTACTGGTAAAAGGCCTGGTCAATCCTGCCTTCAAAAAGGCTGATACAACATCAAAGGAAGGATAGAAGCTACTGGTGAAAGGCCTGGTCAATCCTGCCTTCAAAAAGGCTAATACAACATCAAAGGAAGGATAGAAGCTACTGGTGAAAGGCCTGGTCAATCCTGCCTTCAAAAAGGCTAAAACATCCAAGGAAGGTAGAAGGTGCTGTTCAGCAGTTTAAGCACCGCCTGTTGTCGTTTACCAACGGCACTGCTGCTGCGCCTAAAACTAAAATAGCCAGATTATGGCTAGATTTAGCATGGTAGTGAGCACACAGAGAGCAAATTAATAGTGAGTGAGGAAGCAAGTGAGCCTCCCAAAAATTAGGCCAGACACAGCATGGCGGAAGAAGACTTGGCTGTTGGCTGAGAATTGAAGGAGGAGGAGGAAGAGAGGAGATACCAAGAATATTCATGTTGAGCTGCTTTCTCTGGGTGGACAGTTGAATTCAGGTGAAATCCAGGCTTTGTTCATTTTTATAAACGTCAGCCTGTCAGCGCTGTCAGTTGACAGGCGTGTGCGCTTATCAGTGATGATGGCACCAGCTGCACTAAGACCAGCTTTGACAACACGCTAGCGGCAGGGCCACGTATCCAGTTTTTCAACCCAGTAGTTGTATGTAGCAAAGTGATCGGGAAGGACTGCCCTGCAACGGTTTCAATATCAGTCTACCATGAGACCCCGAAAGTTGCGCGAAGAAGCTAGGCAGTGAATGTCTGCCGTGTGCCACTGCTCTCTCCCTCCGTGTGCCACTGCTGTGTCACCCTGCCCTGAACCACGGACTCTGCCAACTGCATCGCTTGGAACCCCACGCCCTCGACCCTTACCCCTGGGGTTCGCCATTTTATGGACACTGCACAGTATGCATCTTAGATATGCCTTGAGTAATAAATACAGAAATACAAAAAATATACTAGTGGTCCCACTAGTTTTTGGGGGGCTGTGGGATACAATCTGTTGGTGGCTGCACCTACAGTATACTCACTCTGTGACACCCCCTTTACACTCTGCAAGCAGTAGTGAACTTAAAGGGAACCTGTCACCCCCCGTGCCGGGGTGACAGGCTCCCAACCCCCGTTAGAGCCCCCTATACTCACGTGATCCCGCTGGGTCCTGCTTCTGGAGATGGTCGGGTCACGGAGATATCAGCCGCTGCAGCCCGGCGCGCACGTTCCTCAGATGAGTCCAACGCTCATAGAGAATGACGGAGTGCTGGACTCTCCTGTCATTCTCTATGAGTGTTGGACTCATCTGGGGATCACGTGCTCTAACGGGGGGTCAGGAGCCTGTCACCCCGTCACCCGGGGTGACAGGTCCTTTTTAAATATGGCTTGAGTAAGAAATACAGAAATCTGGAAATATACTAGTGGTACCACTAGTTTTTGGGGGGCTGTGAGATACAATCTGGTGGTGGCTGCACCAATACACTCTGTGACACCCCCTTTACACTGTGCAAGCCAAGCAGTAGTGAACTTAGATATGCCTTGTATAAGAAATACAGAAATCAGAAAATATAGTAGAGGGCCCACTAGTTTTTAGGGGGTTGTGAGATACAATCCCTTTAATGTGTTTCCACTTGTGGGTATTGAAATTTTGTCACAAAAGGCTTGAACCACTTGAACCAGTGTCCAAAACGGATTGATTCTCAAAGCGGATGTGTGGATGACCACATTGAAATGAATAGGTCTTTTTTCTGCCTGTAAATGAGTATACAGAAAAAAACTGATGTGTAGATGAGGCCTAATTGTTTTTCTAAATAACTGTTAAAGCAGTTGATACTTCTTATTAGCAGCTTGGAACACCTATGCTTGTTGCTGTGGGCTTCACATAACTGCATTAGCATCGGTCTCCTAGGCTTCTGTATTCGGTAGGGGAGCAAGCACTGTACAGAAGAATGTAAAATGGTTCTATGCACCAGCTCCATTACTGGATTCAGGAGCCTATTAACCCCTTCACATCAGCAAAACGTAGGTATACGTTCCTGCTGCACATACCCTGTGCAGTAGGAATGTATATCTATGTTTCTGACTGTGAGGGGCTGTAGATGTGTGTGGGACCGCAGCAGTGAGAGTGGTCCCGCACACATCAGTATTCAGGAATCCCAGCATAATGACAGGCAGCTGCGATCCTGCAGCTGTTTGTCATTAACCCCTTAAATGCTGCGATCTATAGCAATCGCAGTGTTTAATGTAGTCAGTGACAGGACAACCACCTGTCACTGAGTGATCGGGTCCCCTGCAGCCACTTACCTCTGTCCTGTTGGATCGGCCATCTGTGTATAGAATCTGCCCTCAGGCAGGCTCTATGCATAGATTGCTGATAACACTGATCTATGCTATGCTATGGCATAGTATAGATCAGTATCTGCAATCTAATGATTGCATGTTGTACAGTGAAAAAGTGTAATTAAAAAAAGTGTAATAAAAAAAGTTTTTAAAAGTATTTTAAAAAACCCTTATACACACCCTCCCAATAAAAGTTTTAAATACCCCCTTGCCCATTATAAAAATTAATTAAAAAAAAAACAAAAAACATATATCGTAGCGTGTGAAATTGTCCGATCTATACATAACATTATTGTTCCTGCACATTGAACCGCATAAAGGATAAACACCAGGATTGCTGATTTTTTAAAATTATATATCAGAAATTTTTTTATAAAAAGTGGTAAAAAAATTTCTGTTACACCAATATGATATTAATAAAAAAAAATAGAGATCATGGCGCAAAAAATTACACCCCAACCAGCCCTGTAGGTGGAAAAACAAAAGCGCTATGGTTCTTAGAAGGCAGGGAGGAACATTGCAATATTTTGACCCGGACACCAATGGGCTCGGTCTTGAAGGGGTTAAACAGCAGTCACTGGTTTAAAGATCTAAACCTCCAGTATTATGCTGTTCTAGACTCCAGTGCTGCCCAGTGATGTCCTTTTAGCGAAATAAAACTTTATCTCTAAACACACAATAATAAAAACACTTCATATAAAATTGTACAACTACTCTTCCCAAATCAAGCCGTTCTCTAATTAGAAATCATTGATTGTCATTTAAAGGGAAACTCCGGCTAAGAAAAACTTGTTTTCTATTAAAAGTACATTAAAAGTTATTACCGTATCTGTACAGTTCTGCCACACTGGTAGCTGATAGAAATCCAGGAAGTGAAAAAATATGGCCTCTGTGCGGATCCACATTGTCTCCTGCTCCTTCTGCTCCCCCACCTTAGGAGACAAATATTCCATGGCTCTGTCTCACATTATTTGTGTTTGCTAGGTACAGGCTGATGATGCAGAAAGGGCGCAAGGCGTGATTCACCATCTCAGACTGGCCAGAAGCAGGTGTTTCAGCTTCGCTGATTGTGCAAAAGTCTACAGAGAAATCAGGGCTGAGTTCACACATGTTGGAGTGTCATTGCAGTACTGCAGCATCTGCACAAAAATGAGTAACACAGTTAGATAATGCTAAACAGCAGAGAGGATAAGAGTCGGCACTGCCAATCCCACCTGCTTGTGGGAATCAACTTCAAAGATAAAAGATGCTTGATCATAATATGTGTGTGGAGATGAAAAGAAAAAAATAATAATTTAATAAAGTTCTTTGCTTTATTCCAATATCAGCATTACAGGTAGAGAATACAGCGTGCTGTGTGGGTGGAACCACAATGAAATTATAAAGTACTGTTAGAGATGAGCGAACCTCAAGCATGCTCGAGTCGATCCGAACCCGAACGTTCGGCATTTGATTAGCGGTGGCTGCTGAACTTGGATAAAGCCCTAAGGCTATGCGGAAATCATGGATATAGTTATTGGCTGTATCCATGTTTTCCAGACAACCTTAGAGCTTTATCCAAGTTCAGCAGCCCCAGCTAATCAAATTCCGAAAGTTCGGGTTCGGATCAACTCAAACCCGAACCCGGTTCACTCATCTCTAAGTACTGCAAATAATTCAGTAACACAATGAAACTGCAATGTGTGAACACAGCCTAGATGTTCTGCAATAGCTTTGGGCGGGGAATAGGCAGGGTGGGGGAATGTGATGGAACAGCTGAGGGAAAGCATTGCATTCCGGAACCTGTAGTACTGAGTATATCTGATCAACCAGGAAATACAGAAACACAAAACAGAACAACCCCCCCCCCCAAAAAAAAAAAAACTAATGGTTTCATTTTGTTAGTTTCAAAACTGGGATAGATAGGTAAGTATTGTTATATGCTTCTGCAGAAGCTTCATTTTTTTTACCTCTACCCGGAGTTCCCCTTTAATTTCCAATAAACTTAAGGTATAACACTAATCATCAGCGGATCCATAGCTTTGTCGGGGACATGCCATGTATTCAAATAAGTGCAGCTGAATAGTATATTTTAAGAAACGGTCATATACTCACCATATTTGGAACCTCTGCAGCTACACAGGGACTTTAAAGGAGAGAGGGCGCACAGAACAATAAACATATTATAATGCGGACTCTTTTTGTATAAGGTGACAGGTAAGGAATTAAATATCTTCCAATGTATGTCTCAAACCCACTAATGAATTCTTTCAAGTGTAACTGTCATGTTTTTTTTTTTTTTATTGCAGAAATCAGTAGTATAAGCGATTTTAAGAAACTCTGTAATAGGTTTCATCAGCCAAAAAAGCCTCCGTCTGTACTCAAGAAGCAATTTCCCAGCCTCCCCCCCTGACTTCTTATCTGTGCATTATCAGGCAAACACGTCTTCATTACAGAGAAGCCAGTGAAGACGGGTTCTGCTCTCTCCATTCTATCCTTATGGAGGGGGGAGGGGCCGAGGGAGATGAGGGAGCAGGAAGAGGTGACATGAAGGTCAGCTGTTTGTAGACTCTCTGGGCACCTAAAACGCAGTATTCTGGGGTCAGAAAGGTCAGTGCTTATCTATGAACTTACTGAGAGAAGATTGCAGGGTGTTGTGCTGTGCAGGACTGCTCCATGCTCAGTCACTCCTAACTGCCCCTCCCCTCTCCATAGCCACATAATGGAGACAGAAATCCTGCTTCATCTGATGTGAGGGGGGAGGCTGGGAGATTGCTTTTTCAGTACAGAAGGAAACTCTTTTAGTACATAAAACCTGTTACAGAGTTTCTTAAAATCGCTTGTACTGTTGATATTTAATGTTTTCAGAAAAATGACCCTGAAATGACAGTTACACTTTCAGTGTTTTTTGGGGGGGAATCCATGAATACTGTTATTAGTAGTTAGAAGTCATGGAGACTATAACAAGCTACTCTAGGTATTATACAGTTTACAATCTTCTGTGACATAACTGTGTCAGGTGAGCACCACAGTCTGGTAAGCTGCTATAACATATGTGCATTTCTGTGTAGTGAGCAGATGTAAAATCCAGTAGCATAGCTATAGAGGAACTAAGGGGGAAGGGGTTTTGCCAGGAAAGGACAGTGCATAGTAGACAGGAATGCAGTGGGGCACATAAGGCCACCATGGTGTTGTGCCTTCAAAAGATATAGGGGGAGATTTATCAAACATGGTGTAAAGGGAAACTGGCTCAGTTGCCCCTAGCAACCAATCAAATTCCATTTTTCATTTCACACAGACTCTTTGGAAAATGTAAGGTGGAATCTGATTGGTTGCTAGGGGCAACTGAGCCAGTTTCCCTTTACACCATGTTTGATAAATCTCCCTCATGGTGTAAAGTGAAACTGTCTCAGTTGCCCCTAGCAACCAATCAGATTCCACCTTTCATTTTCCAAAGAGTCTGTGAGGAATGAAAGGTGGAATCTGATTGGTTGCCAGGGGCAACTGAGATAATTCTACTTTACACCATGTTTTATAAATCTCCCCCATAGTTTTAAATTTTACCTCATGAAGTAATTATTAGACATATAAGGTGATATGCCAAAGGATGTAGTACTGTGCTTTCCCTCTCTGATATCTTAGCAGATACCTACCTGGGATTGGTTAACCAGCATCCAATCAGGATATGCGGAGGTGATGGAAGTTGCTGGGCAGTTGTTGGGAGAAGGAAACTTATGATTGGTGGACAGATTCTGCTCTAGCATGGTAACTGCTATCTGATTGGGGGAGCTAGCTGAGGAGGATTGACTATAAAGCGGTTCTCTTGGTAATTTCAGTCAGTCAGCCTAAAGACAAGAAAAAGTTGAAAGTGCCCCACCCCCGCCTTTTATTGAAAGGGGGGGGGGGGGTTGTCATCCAACGCTGCTGGGGGGACTGGGGTTCTGTAATTTATAAGAATTTTTAAAAGTTAAGAAAAGCTTTGGTTTTTAAAATGTTAAATTTAGCTTTAATAAAATGGACCGTGGCCAAAATTTTCTCCAAAACCTGAGTCTTTGTGTTTATTATTAGTGTTAAGAATTGAGACTTATGGGGGGAGATTTATCAAACATGGTGTAAAGTGAAGCTGGCTCAGTTGCCCCTAGCAACCCGATTCCACCTTTCATTCCTCACAGACTCTTGGAAAATGAAAGGTGGAATCTGATTGGTTGCTAGGGGCAACTGAGCCAGTTTCACTTTACACCATGTTTGATAAATTTCCCCCATGGTGTCAAGAAGCGGTGCTGGTTGAAAAAAAAAGACTAAACAGAGGAAATCTCAGTCTGCTCGCTCACGGAGAAGGCAGTCCTTTAAATGACGGACACAGTGACATTCTGTATTGGCCCAAGACTAAACCAGCAATAAAGACTAAAAATCTGCCTCCAGGAGACTGGATGTAAATTGAAAACTTGCTTTTTATCACACATACTGTTGATTTAGATTTTAGTGACAATTTAAAGAAGAATAAACTCCTGAGATATTACAAATGGGATTCAGACAGGTAACATAATATGACATGACTGCTAATGTTTAGTCAGCAGTTGAGGTATTATTATCCTATGTCAGGCAGGTGAGCAGCTAAAGTATTATCCTAGGCCATGCAGGTAAGCAGCTGAGGTATTATCCTATGTCAGACAGGTAAGCAGCTGAGGTAATATACTATGTCAGGCAGGTAAGCAGCTGAGGTAATATACTATGTCAGGCAGGTAAGCAGCTGAGGTATTATCCTATGTCAGGCAGGTAAGCAATTGAGGTATTATTATCCTATGTCAGGCAGGTAAGCAGCTGAGGTATTATCCTATGTCAGGCAGGTAAGCAGCTGAGGTATTATCCTATGTCAGGCAGGTAAGCAGCTGAGGTAATATACTATGTCAGGCAGGCAATTAGCTGAGGTATTATCCTATGTCAGGCAGGTAAGCAGCTGAGGTAATATACTATGTCAGACAGGCAATTAGCTGAGGTATTATCCTATGTCAGGCAGGTAAGCAGCTGAGGTAATATACTATGTCAGACAGGTAAGCAGCTGAGGTATTATCCTATGTCAGGCAGGTAATCAGCTGAGGTATTATCCTATGTCAGGCAGGTAAGCAGCTGAGGTAATATACTATGTCAGGCAGGTAAACAGCTGAGGTAATATACTATGTCAGACAGGTAATTAGCTGAGGTATTATCCTATGTCAGGCAGGTAAGCAGCTGAGGTAATATCCTATGTCAGGCAGGTAAGCAGCTGAGGTAATATACTATGTCAGGCAGGTAAGCAGCTGAGGTAATATCCTATGTCAGGCAGGTAAGCAGCTGAGGTAATATACTATGTCAGGCAGGTAAGCAGCTGAGGTAATATACTATGTCAGGCAGGTAAGCAGCTGAGGTAATATACTATGTCAGGCAGGTAAGCAGATGAGGTATTACCTTTGGGCCGCTGTGGTTCTGGCAAGCAGAGTGGTCTCTTTTTTTCTTACCTGTATGTAATCCAACATATAAACATACTAGAAAAATGGTGGGAAAAAAAGGATTTTTACCGAGTGCTAGACCTACCTAATTCTGGAATGCAATGAGGAATGTGGAGCAGTACTGTACTTAATGTAATATTTACATGTACAGTATCTTTCTTGGAAGGAGGATTTAGAAGAAGAATATTTAGCTCTTTTCTTGACCTTTCCTGTTTGCTTTACTCAAGTAGAAGCTGTTGCTATGAAGACACTAATGATGCACGTTGGTTTTACTTCATAAATCATTAAATTCGGGCACTTTCTTTTATAAGAAAATAATATATATGTGTATTTTATCTGGATCTGACCACAATGTGCTCCTACTAAGAACACATAGCTTTAAGGAAAATAAATGACTTTACAGATAATGTTTGTTAGAGAGTTACTAAAAGTGCTCTTCGTTACACTAGGCGGATGACAGTTTGACTTTATCCTTCTGGCAGTGAAATTTTCTTAAGACAGTAGGCCATGGTTCACACACAAGTTCATATTTTACACCGTCCATGCATATTTCACATGGACATGTGAGGTTTATTGTTGTGGAGGGAATACCATTTGGCACGCTAGCTAACAGGTGTTTTTGGCTCATAAACTACTGTAGATTTGCTTTCCAAAATGAGGTGTATTGCACATGCATCCAGTACTAACTAACGTCTATGGCTGACTTGTGTGTAGTCAGAATACTGATCTTAAGTGAATCATGCGAACAATCAGTCTCATGTAACATAAAGATAAATTTCTAAAAGGATTCTTGTAGGCTCACATAATGCCAGCATAAAACTTTCAGCACTTGGAAAAATAACTTCAGTCCAAACCCATGTGGCTTTCATTTTCTATTGACAATAAATCTTATAAAACCTGTATTGATTTCACACAGTTATGATATAGAGTGTCACAACTGCGACTGTTTAGTCCACCAATTTTGTGTTCATTTACAGAGTTCACCTATTCTGTATAACCTTGATTGTGTGCTCAGAACCGGACTGCAGGAGTCCTACTCAGGGAGCTAGTTACTGTAATTCATCCCATATGAATGATCACTAAAAACTATGTAACGTTATGGGGAAAAAAGAAAATGAAAAGTATTATATAGTAAATATTCCAATAGTCATATATATATATATATATATATATATATATATATATATTTACTTTGTAGGAGTTACAAAAATGTAAGGAAAAGTACTTAATGGCCTATGGCTGCATCCTACTTCTTCAGGCAATGGGATTCAAATGCTAAGCGGTTGGATTCATACAAACTCACAGTAATTTTGCTCATCTATAGTTAAAATTCATCTGAATCAGATTGAACTACTCTTTATTCACCTATAGATAAAACAGTATTAGGATAAGTTCCCACAACGTATATTTTCTATAAATCATGGCCGTGGTTGCTGATTTGCAACAATGGCTGTGATTATTGGAAACTTTACGTTGCACTGCTGTCAATGGGATCCTGGCCAGAGTGAATACACATTAGGGGAGATTTATCAAACATGGTGTAAAGTGAAACTGTCTCAGTTGCCCCTAGCAACCAATCAGATTCCACTTTTCATTCCTCACAGACTCTTTGGAAAATGAAAAGTGGAAGCTGATTGGTTGCTAGGGGCGACTGAGCCAATTCTACTTTACACCAGTGTCAGGGAGTCCTGGGGTCCGGGAAGATGGCAGTCCCTTCTCTCGACCGGCAACCCCTGTCCCTACCTGCTTGCCCCCCTAGGCTAAACCCTAGGGCAGCAACTGGGGGACAGTCCCTAGCCTAACTAGGGATACGGGGAGGTAACAGAACACACAGACAGGTATATACAAACAGGTCAGGCAGTCCGAGTCGGCAACAGGAGGTCACGTCAAAATCCAAATCAGCAAACAAAGGGTTAACAGAGTCCGGTCCAAGGTCAAGCACAAGAGGTAATGCAGTACAGAGGGTGAGGCAGAGGCCAAGGCCAAGTCCAAATGTCAAATAGCAAGCAGAACAATATGATATGCTGGTGTAGCTGGAGACCAAACATACACTGGCAACTACAAGGTGTAATTCACCAGCTTAAATGCTACCAGAGCTCCAGCCCCAGCCCCTGATAGGAGCAAGGAGTCTGACAGCAGCATGAGACACCAATAGCAGCCAGGGAGCCCTCCCCTGTACTCAGACAGGAGCAAGTCTCAGGAGAATGCAACACCTGAAGGCTTAACCCCACGAGCACCAGAGAGGAGTCAGGAGAAGCATGAAGCCGGGTGTCGGCTCCCTGGCAGCAGAGCAAGAAGTGTGTACAGGTCAGAAAGAAATCGGGCGTCGGCTGATTCTTCCAGCCGAGTTCACACACACAGACTGAACTCTAACAACCAGTTTGATAAATTTCCCCCATAGCATACCCTCTGGCCGAGATCCCTAGCAGCCGCAGCGAAAACTGACGTGTGCTATGGTGAATTGGGATGCAGGCACACCGGAATGCGCCCGCATCCCAATTTAGCACAAATGAAGTTCACCCAGCAGTACTGGCCGGGATGATATTCACAGACATCAGCCGTTCTGTGACACGACCAGGTCACAAAACGCCCAGTGTCTTACAGCGTGTGAACCCGGCCTTAAAGGGGAACTCCGGCTTCCCCCTTCCCCCTTAATCAATAAACATTACAGAGTTATATAACTTTGTAATGTGCGTTAATAAGCTGCTTGGAGCCATTAAGCACCCACCCCCACCCCCACCCCCCTGAAAGTGAAATAAAGAAAGACATACATACCAATTTACTGTCGACCAGGTCCTCTTCTCCCGCCGCCATTTTATGTTGGTGCCGTCACAAGCCTGGCGGCGAGCCTGATCTTTCTCCTCTTCAGCATCTTCTGCACCGAATGGGAGAGAAAAGGCTACTGGTGCACATGTGGCCTAACCGCATCATACTGTAGCTTCCAGCTTGCTTAGCCCTGACTGCTCAGTCAGGGCAGAAGAACCCAGAAGTGAGGGAGAACTGAAGACGGGGACTGGAGCTGATGGGAACCACGACAAAACGGCGATATACTCATTAAGGATGGTGACTGTATGTGTTGCTGTCTTTTTTTCAGTGCCAGAGTTGTCCTTTAACCCCTTGCCTCTAAAGCCTGTTTTGGCCTTAATGACCAGGCTCATTTTTCAAAATCTGACCTGTCTCACTTTATGCTCTTATAGCTCAGTGATGCTTTAACGTATGCTAGCGATTCTGAGATTGTTTTTTCGTCACATATGACACTTTATATTAGTAGCAAAATTTGGTCACTACTTTGTGTATTTTTTGTGAAAAACATCAAAATATCAAGAAAAATTTGAAAATTTTGCATTTTATGAACTTCTGAAATTCTCTGCTTCTAAAAAAGGAAGTCATAGCACATAAATTAGTTACTAAATCACATTACCAATATGTCCTCTTTATTCTTGCATAATTTGGGAAACATATTTTACTTTTTTAGGGTGTTACGGGGCTTAGAAATTTATGAGCAAATTATCACATTTTGTGAAAATTTCCAAAACTGATTTTTTTTAGGGACCAGTTCTTTTTTTAAATGGATTTAGAAGGCTTGTATACTGGAAACCCCCATAAGTGACCCCATTTTGGAAACTAGATACCTTAAAGAATTAATCTAGGGGTATAATGAGCATTTTAACCCTACAGGGGCTGGAGGAAAGTATTCACAATTAGGCCGTAAAAAAAACGAAAATTTAAATTTTCAAATAATATATACGTTTAGATTAAAGTTTCTCATTTTCAAAAGGAACATGAGAAAAAAAGCATGCCAAAATTTGTAACGCAGGTTCTCTTGAGTACAACGGTACCCCATATGTGGGCGTAAACCACTGTATGGGCACACAGCCGGGCTCAGAAGTAAAGGAGCGCCAATTAGCTTTTTTAATGCAGATTTTGCTGAAGAAGTTTCTGAGCGCCAGGTGCATTTGCAGAGCCCCTGTAGTGTCCGCAGAATAGAATCCCCCCAAAAGTCACCCCATTTTCGAAAGTACACCCCTCAAAGAAATCATCTTTGGGTAGGATGAGCATTTTGACCCCACATGCATTAGAGGAAAGTATTCAAAATTACACAGTAAAAATGAAAAACACGAATTTTTCCAATAATATGTTTGTTTAGTTTGAAATTTTTCAATTTCACGAGGAACAAGAGAAAAAAAGTACCCCAAAATTTGTAAAGAAGGTTCTCCTGAATACAACGGTACCCCATATGTGGGCGTAAACCACTGTATGGGCACACAGCAGGGCTCAGAAGTAAAGGAGCGCCAATTAGCTTTTTCAATGCAGATTTTGCTGAAGAAGTTTCTGAGCGCCAGGTGCATTTGCAGCGCCCCTGTAGTGTCCGCAGAAGAGAAACCCCCCAAAAGTCACCCCATTTTGGAAAGTGCACCCCTCAAAGAATTCATCTTGGTGTGTGGTGACCATTTTGACCCCACAGGTATTAGAGGAAAGTATTTAAAATTAGACAGTAAAAATGAAAAACTTGAATTTTTCCTATAATATGTTTGTTTAGTTTGAAATTTCTCAATTTCACGAGGAACAAGAGAAAAAAAGTACCCCCAAATTTGTAAAGAAGGTTCTCCTGAATACAACGGTACCCCATATGTGGGCATAAACCACTGTATCGCCACACAGGAGGGCTCAGAAAGAAGGGAGCGCAAATTAGCATTTTCAGTTCAGATTTTGCTGAAGAAGTTTCTGAGCGCCAGGTGTGTTTGCAGAGCCCCTGTAGTGTCCGCAGAAGAGAACCCCCCCAAAAGTCCACCCATTTTGGAAAGTACACCCCTCAAAGAATTCATCTTGGGGTGTGGTGACCATTTTGACCCCAAAGGTATTAGAGGAAAGTATTCAAAATAAGACAGTAAAATTGAAAAACTAGAATTTTTCCAATAATATGTTCGTTTAGTTTGAAATTTCTCAATTTCACTAGGAACAGGGGAGAAGCTGCATGCCCAAATCTGTAACGCAGGTTCTCCTGAGTAGAACGATACCCCATATGTGTGCATAAACCACTGTATGGGCACCCAGCCGGGCTCAGAGGGGAAGGAGCGCCAATTAGCATTTTCAGTGCAGATTTTTACAAAGAAGTTTCTGAGTGCCAGGTGCGTTTGCAGAGCCCCTGTAGTGTCAGAAGAATAGAACCCCAGCAAAAGTCACCCCATTTAGGAAAGTACACCCCTGAAAGAATTCATCTTGGGGTGCAGTGAGCGGTTTGACCCCACAGGTATTAGAGGAAAGTATTCAAAATAAGACAGTAAAAATGAAAAACTCGAATTTTTCCAATAATATGTTTGTTTAGTTAAAAATTTCTTAATTTCACGAGGAACAGGAGAGAAAACGTACCCCAAAATCTGTAACGCAGGTTCTCCTGAGTACAACGGTACCCCATATGTGGGCATAAACCACTGTATGGGCACACAGCAGGGCTCAGAAGGAAGGGAGCGCCAATTTGCTGGAGCAAAACCGCAGCTAGTAATAGTTATTAGAATAGCGCAGTTACTAAAATACAATAAAAAATGAGATTACAGGTAATGTGGGGTGGTCACGGGCAACCTGGGGTGGTCACGGGCAACCTGGGGTGGTTATGGGCAACCTGGGGTGGTTATGGGCAACCTGGGGTGGTTACAGAGAATCTGGGGTGGTTACGGGCAATGTGGGGTGGTTACGGGCAACGTGGGGTGGTTACGGGCAACGCGGGGTGGTTATGGGCAACGTGGGGTGGTAACGGGCAACGTGGGGTGGTAACGGATAAACTGAAGTGCTTATAGGTAATCTGGGATGGATACCTGTAATTTGGGGTCGTTACAGGCAATCTGGCGTGGTTACGGGCAATCTGGAGAGGGTCACTGGCAATTTGGGGTGGTTATAGGCAACGTGCGGTGGTTAGGGGCAACGTGCGGTGGTCAGGGGCAACGTGCGGTGGTCAGGGGCAACGTGCGGTGGTCAGGGGCAACGTGCGGTGGTCAGGGGCAACGTGCGGTGGTCAGAGGCAACGTGCGGTGATTAGAGGCAACGTGCGGTGGTCAGGGGCAACGTGCGGTGGTCAGTGGCAACGTGCCGTGGTCAGGGGCAACGTGCGGTGGTCAGGGGCAACTTGCGGTGGTCAGGGGCAACGTGCGGTGGTCAGGGGCAACGTGCGGTGGTCGGGGGCAACGTGCGGTGGTCAGGGGCAACGTGCGGTGGTTAGGGGCAATGTGCGGTGGTCAGGGGCAACGTGCGGTGGTCAGGGGCAACGTGCGGTGGTCAGAGGCAACGTGCGGTGATTAGAGGCAACGTGCGGTGGTCAGGGGCAACGTGCGGTGGTCAGGGGCAACGTGCCGTGGTCAGGGGCAACGTGCCGTGGTCAGGGGCAACGTGCCGTGGTCAGGGGCAACTTGCCGTGGTCAGGGGCAACGTGCGGTGGTCAGGGGCAACGTGCGGTGGTCAGGGGCAACGTGCGGTGGTCAGAGGCAACGTGCGGTGATTAGAGGCAACGTGCGGTGGTCAGGGGCAACGTGCCGTGGTCAGGGGCAACGTGCCGTGGTCAGGGGCAACGTGCGGTGGTCAGGGGCAACTTGCCGTGGTCAGGGGCAACGTGCGGTGGTCAGGGGCAACTTGCGGTGGTCAGGGGCAACGTGCGGTGGTCAGGGGCAACGTGCGGTGGTCAGGGGCAACGTGCGGTGGTCAGGGGCAACGTGCGGTGGTTAGGGGCAACGTGCGGTGGTTAGGGGCAACGTGTGGTGGTCAGGGGCAACCTGCGGTGGTCAGGGGCAACGTGCGGTGGTTAGAGGCAACGTGCGGTGGTTAGGGGCAACGTGCGGTGGTGAGAGGCAGCGTGCGGTGGTCAGAGGCAGCGTGCGGTGGTTAGAGGCAACGTGCGGTGGTCAGAGGCAGCGTGTGGTGGTCATTGGCAACGTGCGGTGGTCAGAGGCAGCGTGCGGTGG
The DNA here is from genome assembly GCF_027789765.1 of Dendropsophus ebraccatus. Classification (NCBI taxonomy): domain Eukaryota; kingdom Metazoa; phylum Chordata; class Amphibia; order Anura; family Hylidae; genus Dendropsophus; species Dendropsophus ebraccatus. The sequence goes on along the minus strand of NC_091458.1, from coordinate 115,398,343 downwards.
TCAGGGGCAACGTGCCGTGGTCAGAGGCAACGTGCGGTGGTCAGAGGCAACGTGCGGTGGTCAGAGGCAGCGTGCGGTAGTTACGGGCAATCTGGAGGGGGTCACTGGCAATTTGGGGTGGTTACGGTCAAGATGTGGTGGTTATGGGCAACGTGCGGTGGTAACATGTAATCTGGCGTGTTTACGGGCTACCTGCAGCGGTTACGGGCAAACTGGGGCGGATACGGGCAACCTGCGGTGGTTACGGGTAATCTGGGAGTAAACCGCAATTATTACTATAATAAAAAGTGTGTTTTATTTTGTTTGTATGTTTTTCACTTTTTCACATTTACACTTTTTCACTTGTTCTTTTTTCACTTTCATTTTCACTGTATTACTATGATTACTGTGATATTTTCTATCACAGTAATCATAGTTTAGTGACAGAGACCAAATTGGTCTCTGTCACTTTAAATTTTCAGAGCTAACTGCTTCTGACGCGCATGCGCACATCAGAAGCAGTCAGGACTTCGAGGAGGACGGAGCTCCAGGATCCGGTGAGTATATGGGGAAGGGGGGGTGACTGGGGGACGGGGGGTGACTGGGGGGGTGGGGGGCGACTTGGTGGGGGGCACGGTGACACTTTTTATCCCCTGTCACCAATGATTTATGGTGACAGGGGATAAAAAGTGCCAGGCAGCACTGGGAACAGGCGATCGGCGGTATATAGTATATACCGCCGATCGCCTGCTCCGGGACCACACGGGGGGGTCCCCGATCACTGCCCCATGCTCTCCGCTACCTCCGGTGGCGGAGAGCATGGGGCTTTGATCATTATTTTATATCCATCCCTGCGAACAAACATCGCAGGGATGGGGGCGGCCATCTTGGATCTGATGGCCGCCCGGGTACGGGGATCTGGGGTCTGATCGGGGGGATGATCTGGGGTCTGAGTGGACATTTTTCATCTCCCCCCACCGTGGATTCACGGTGGGGGGAGATGAAAGCTCTCGGCAGCGCCGGTAATTCCCGGTACCGGAGATCACCGCTATAACGGTAATAGCGGTGATCTCCGGTATCGGGGGACAAGGGGAGGGGGCCGGGGGACATACTAGTTGTGGCGGTAGGGGGAGGCAACGTGCTGCAGCCTCCCCCCGCCGCCCGATCGCCCGATCTCCCCATAGACGCTGCGGTCGCATTGACAGCGGCGTTTATGGGGTTAACTGCCCGGGGGGAGCGCGGCTCCCCTCCGGGCAGAGGCAGCAGGGGGATGCTGTGTGACATAGCATCCTCCTGCTGCCCGATCTTCTATAGGGACAGCGGGGGGAGGCAGGGAAGCCATGACGTTCCTGGAACGTCATGTTGCGGGAACTACCTGCTTTACATGACGTTCCAGGAACGTCATTTTGCGGCAAGGGGTTAAGATTCTAATAAATGTGCACTGATTTTTAAATGTTTTTAAATTTCCACAGTATTTGCTGTCTATTGGTTTTATAACACGGAAGTAGGTTTATTTGTAATCCCACACACCCTTATAATTATCCTCCCCTGCACAGTCCCTATCATATAAGGCTTTAGATTCCCTTACTTCACCAGCGAGCTAGGCACTGTGCTAGTGCCAGCCTTGGCAGCATTTAGTGTTTTTTAACTCGGAATCTCCCCTCCCATAATTAGCGCTTAGGTCATATTCTTAAGATTTATGTAATCAGAAGGAGAAAATAGCAGACAGATGTTTCTAAACATTGTTCTTACTGCAGCAAAAATGGAGACTCAACTTCAGTATTGCTGCTTGATGGAGCTTGTTTACTATGAATAGAATGAGGGAGTGTCTAGAATAGAGGCAGGGGCATGACACAGGGACAATTTATCAGATAAGATTAAATGCCAAATATAAGAAAATAATTGACCACAGACTGACCAACAACTACTGCGTACTGTACTGTATTAATGATTTATTGCCAGTTGTGTCATCATGTCAATTTTACTGAAAAGGATACACAAAGCTTACATGACACAGCTGACTGTACAATCATAAAGGTGCAGATTTGTGTTAATGATGATTTACTAGTGAATTGCTAGTAATTATTGATCAATTTTCTGCTATCCCTATGTCCTGGTTGTCTTAAGGCCCTATTACACAAAAGGATTATCGGCCATACCTGCCGAAATACCGGCTTTTCCATCCGATAATCGTTTGGTGTAACAGCACATTGTAAAAGTGTGCACAAAGATATAAATTGCGGCACTCACCACTGGTAATTTAAAAAAGACCTTTATTCCATTCCCAGGTCGTGGAATAGAGGCTGCAGGTCGGGCAGCGGACCGTTTCACGCGCCTCTGTGCACTTTGTCTAGGCCCTGACCTGTCTGGATCAAGGACATAAATAAAAATGACTAGGCCCCATTAGGGCTGGGCGGTATACCGCAAAAATACCGATACCGTCTCTGGCGTCGGTTAACCGACCTCAACTTGGCCAGGACGGTAATGTGCGGTATTTTTGTATTTTTATCTCCTGGTCTGAGCGGTCCGACCTGTCGGAGTGCCTCCTCCCCGCTCCAGTCCCGGCTTGTCAGTACCTTCCCCCTGTCAGAGCGTCCCCCAACACACACACACACGTGCGGCCCGGCGTGAGCGCTGCACGTTATGTGCAGGGACACCGGTATCAGAGCGGGAGGTGGAGGAGGACCAGCAGTGGTGAGAGTGTCTGAGTGCCCCATCCTCCTGAACCCGGCCCGTACAAGCGCCCCCCCCCCCGCCCGTTACCAATGCGCCTGCACCCGTCCCAGTATCCCCTCCCGAATCAGTACCGTACGAACGCCCCCGCCCCAGTCCCGTCCGAGCGCCCCCCCCAATCAGTCCTGTCCCGTACGAGCGATCTCACACCACACACACGACCGGGAAGCGCTGCACCTGTTGTCCTGTGTGTGCAGGGAGGACACGGGCAGGATATGGTGGAGCAGCATTTGGGAGGCTGCCGTACTGTAGTTCCATCAGCATCATTAACAGTACAGTGCTGCAGCTTAGGAGGAATGAATGGGCTGCAGCACACAGCAATGTCTCCTATAAGTTATGTGTGTGGCATCCTGCCTGCTGCAGCCCATTCATTCCTCCTAAGCTGCAGCACTGTACTTCCCATACCTTCATCCCTATGTGCCCCTTATATAGTAATAAAGCCCTAATCGTCCCCCCTATAGTCATACACCCCTATCCACCATCTATCCCTATGTGCCCCCTATATAGTCATACACCCCTATCCACCCCTATGTGCCCCCCATATAGTCATACACCTCTATCCACCCCTATGTGCCCCCTATATAGTCATACACCTCTATCAGCCCCCGTATAGTCATACACCCCTATCCGCCCCCCGTATAGTAATACACCCCTATCAGCCCCCCGTATAGTAATACACCCCTATCAGCCCCCGTTTAGTCATATACTGCTATCAGCCCCCCTGTATAGACTTACACTGCTATCAGCCCCCCGTATAGACATACACTGCTATCAGCCCCCCTGTAGTCATACACCCCTGTCCGTCCTCCCTGTATAGTCATACACTATCAGCCCCCCTGTAGTCATACACCCCTATCCGTCCTCCCTGTATAGTCATACACCCCTATCCGTCCTCCCTGTATAGTCATAAACTATCAGCCCCCCTGTAGTCATACACCCCTATCCGTCCTCCCTGTATAGTCATACACCCCTATCCGTCCTCCCTTTATAGTCATACACCACTGTCCGTCCTCCCTGTATAGTCCTACACCCCTATCCCCCCCCTGTAGTCATACACCCCTATCCGTCCTCCCTGTATAGTCATACACCCCTGTCCGTCCTCCCTGTATAGTCATACACTATCAGCCCCCCTGTAGTCATACACCCCTATCCGTCCTCCCTGTATAGTCATACACCCCTATCCATCCTCCCTGTATAGTCATACACTATCAGCCCCCCTGTAGTCATACACCCCTGTCCGTCCTCCCTGTATAGTCATACACTATCAGCCCCCCTGTAGTCATACACCCCTATCCGTCCTCCCTGCATAGTCATACACCCCTATCCGTCCTCCCTGTATAGTCATACACTATCAGCCCCCCTGTAGTCATACACCCCTATCCGTCCTCCCTGTATAGTCATACACCCCTATCCGTCCTCCCTTTATAGTCATACACCACTGTCCGTCCTCCCTGTATAGTCCTACACCCCTATCCCCCCCTGTAGTCATACACCCCTATCCGTCCTCCCTGTATAGTCATACACCCCTGTCCGTCCTCCCTGTATAGTCATACACTATCAGCCCCCCTGTAGTCATACACCCCTATCCGTCCTCCCTGTATAGTCATACACCCCTATCCATCCTCCCTGTATAGTCATACACTATCAGCCCCCCTGTAGTCATACACCCCTATCCGTCCTCCCTGTATAGTCATACACTATCAGCCCCCCTGTAGTCATACACCCCTATCCGTCCTCCCTGTATAGTCATACACCCCTATCCGTCCTCCCTGTATAGTCATACACTATCAGCCCCCCTGTAGTCATACACCCCTATCCGTCCTCCCTGTATAGTCATACACCCCTATCCGTCCTCCCTGTATAGTCATACACTATCAGCCCCCCTGTAGTCATACACCCATCCGTCCCCCCTGTATAGTCATACACTGCTATCAGCCCCCGTATACACATACACCCCTATCTGCCCCCCGTATATCATACACCCGTCCGTCCCCCCTGTATAGTCATACACTGCTATCATCCCCCCTGTAGTCATACACCCCTATCCACCCCCCTGTATATCATACACCCCTGTCCGTGCCCCCTGTATAGTCATACACTATCAGCCCCCCATATAGACATACACTGCTATCAGCCCCCCTGTATAGTAATACACCCCATATCTGCACCTCCCTTTACAGTCATACACCCCTTTCCCTATGTAACCCCCTGTAGATACACGTCCAGGTCTCTGCTGAGACCCCCTAATAATGACAACATTACTTTTATTTTTTTTTTACTTTTTTTAATCAAAATATTGCTCGTTTGGCATAGCAAGTGGGTGTGGTTAGCAAAAAAGGGGCGTGTCATAATTATCGTTCAATTATCGTTACCGCAGCTACAACCGCGATAAACCGCGATATTGATTTAGGCCAATATCGCCCAGCCCTAGGCCCCATGGCAAACTGTTGATTGCCCCCACCCGGAATATTGAGCCATCTAAAAGGACCCTTATCCCCATACACAATTTTCCATGCATGATAACACTGTATCCTAAAATACAATAATCATTCATTTACCAAATAACAGCAGTATATAATGGACAAAAATTACCACCATACATATTACAGTACACATAAAAAATGCCATATGTGAACACAGCTGAGACTTACATTAGATTCTGTTTTAGTCAGATGGCACATAGGGGAGGGAACACATTTAGTGCACACATCTCCCTCCTCATTCCCTGGTGCTTTATTATCTCTGCAATCTGGTTATCAGCCTGCTTCTCCCCAAGTGCTGGGAAAAGCTGTATCCAGTCCTGGAAAACTAGGAGAAGTTTGCCAACAGTCGATCCAGTTTTTCCCAGTCTCCCGGAAGGAGCGGCAATGAGTTATAAGGCAGCAGGCTGATAAGCGGATTGCAGAGATAAGGCACTTTGCTTCTTTATTACTGTAAATGTGTTCATCTTTAGATGTGCCCACTCTGCAGTGGCAGCTGTGGCATACATACATACCAGAATTGCTATGGATTTACAGATTGCAGTTTGAGGCTGGGTTCACACTATGTATATTTCAGTCAGTATTGTGGTCCTCATATTGCAACCAAAACCAGGAGTGGATTAAAAACACAGAAAGGCTCTGTTCACACAATGGTGAAATTGAGTGGATGGCCGCCATTTAATGGCAAATATTTGCTGTTATTTTAAAACAACGGCTGTTATATTGAAATAATGGCCGTTATTTACTGTTATATGGCGGCCATCCACTCAATTTCAACATTGTGTGGACAGATCCTTTCTGTGTTTTTAATCCACTCCTGGTTTTGGTTGCAATATGAGGACCACAATACTGACTGAAATATACGTAGTGTGAACATAGTCTGAATCTGCAGCAGATTACAGTATACATTGTCTGGTTGAGATATCACAAATCTCATTCATATGTGGCACAATTTTCCTTGACCGGAATTTGAAATCTTTTTCACCATGAATTTCACTCTTTTTAGTGTAGCAGAACAATAAATCTACAGTAAGCATTTTATACATGAAAATGTTAATGCAAATTTATCAACAAATTCCTGATACATTTACAGCACAAAATATGCCCTATGGCATGCGGCTTTTGCTTTTCATGTAACCTTTTATGATGTACTTTGTTGCTATGATCTTGTGCTGTGTTCTGGCTTCGTGAAAGCTTCCTTTAACAAATGAAAGGAAATTATTTTAATTATTGGCATATTCAGAGGGAAAAATATGGAACCACTAGAGATGAGCAAACCGGGTTCGGGTTCGAGTCGATCCGAACCCGAACGTTCGGCATTTGATTAGCTGGGGCTGCTGAACTTGGATAAAGCTCTAAGGTTGTCTGGAAAACATGGATACAGCCAATGACTATATCCATGTTTTCCACATAGCCTTAGGGCTTTATCCAAGTTCAGCAGCCACAGCTAATCAAATGCCGAAGGTTCGGGATCGGATCGACTCGAACCCGAAACCGGTTCGCTCATCTCTAGGAACCACCTAATATTAAAGAGTAAATAGTGCAATCTTCAACAAATAAAAATGCCAGTTAGTACCATTTTGGCTTTGTATTACTTGTGCTTCTATGACAGACTTAATATTTAGGCATAGGCATAGACTACCATTGTCCTTAGGTGGTATGAGGAGCAGGGAAGCTAGACAGGAAACAGCACAAAGTCTCCCCAAAGATGAAGGTCTCTTTGTACTAAGGAGTAGTATGGTAGAAAGCTAAGGCTGCACTGATGCCTGGTAGGCCAAGGGTGCCAACCGGACACTGAGGGGGATTAAAAATTGCCAGCTGCAACATGACTGAAGTGCCCAACAACACTGCCTCCAAGAAGCAGGAAAATACTGGGTCCTGGAAGGACACATGGGGTCCTGCACTGTCTGTGGAAAGTGAGGAAGGCGTGCAGTGCTAGGTGGGCCATCTGGAGCACTGACTAAAGCTCCAGAGGAAGGAGATTCTGAGAGAGCGCCTTCTGGCCACTCCTGGTGACCTCCCAAAGTAGCATTCCTATGCCCCATCACCTCCTGGGAGTGTCACGGCAGCCATACTTCACAGCAGTCACCCCCCCCCCCCATATCAATATTTTTTGTGTTTGCAGTTTTTAATAATTGTTTATTTGTTTATTTTATTTATTAGTGACAATCTGGGAGTTACTCGCTGGGATCGCCATTTCCTGGGTATGAGAGGGTTGGCACATCACAAATTGCAGTCCAGTCGGAGCTGTATGCTTTACACTGACCACAGTCAGCTTTATTTGGCCGTTCAAAACATAAGGCATAAGCAACACTTTGCAAAAAAAATAAAAACCTAGGTCATCTAGCCATTGACTGAGCAACACAGCTTTCCTAGCTGTCACTTATGAGCCTACTGCACAACATTATCAGATCCACTGGTCTCATCAAGACTTGTCTGCAGCTCCCACAGGCCTAGCACTACCTGTGTTCTCCCACCCTGGGAGTCTTCACCTGGGAGCCATCATCTGGGAAGCTCTGAGGTCTCTAACAGAGCTCCACTAGGTGGGTTTCATAGCCTCATCAGCTCTAAGGTTGGAGTGGAGTATCTGGACCAGGAGCTCTACCTGAACTCCAATTCCCACTCCAGAGGCATAGAACTGCCTCTTACAGCCCCACCATGCCACATATCCTCCCCCCCTGACAAAGGCCGTAGGACTTGTCACTTTATTAGCACCCCCTCCTGGGTCAAAGGTCCTACACTGTGGTAAGATGTGACACCATTCATGCCATAGTCTCCTTTTTCTGGGGACACAACCCACATTTTTCATGAGATTTTCATTTCCCCCACATTTTCCTTAGCACAGGAAAACCATGGTCCACTTTCTCACCTTGTCGTTCATTACTTTAATGACCACGTCCATTAGGGGAGACATGCATTGGACGGCTGTACTGAGAACCAGTCTCATTGTGCACACAGTCCTCATTCTCATATGTAATTTGGTTTCCCTTATTGGTAACATCCAGGTTGTTACCCTTGGCAACATGAAGCCTCTCACTTCCAGCTACATTCAATGGGACTGTATGAGACTGATAGGTCTCACTACCTCTCACTTCAGACAGGGCAACATACTGTACAGACTGCATCCACTTTCAGTCTCCCAAGTCAAAGTCTTCACATCAACTCCTTAATGCACATCTTTGTAATGAGGACACAATTCCTCCAAACTTACCTCTTCACCATTTACATTAGCCTCAGCAACTTCAAGACTCCCTGAAAGAGGTAACGTGTAAGCCAACACAAGCTCTCCAGCCTGACCTTCCCTGGCCACCATCTCATCACCTGCCACTTGAGGCATGTTCACATAGCCACAGGAACAGCTTCTGGGGGCTGTTCTACCACTGTGTGACCACCACTTATCTCACTGGATGCTACTACTGTGTGACCACCACTAACTTCACTGGATGCTCCTACTGTGTGACCATCACTAACCCAACTGGATGCATCACTCAGGTCTATCTGGCTCTGCAGTGTTACAAAGTCATCCACACCAAGATTTGTTTCATAGACAAAGGATGGGCTCTCAGTCAAGCCACGTGCATACAGCTTCCTACCAGGCCAAGCACACCTTGCTATCTCCATGCAACATTTCTGTCTACAACCATGTTCACACTGGTCACTTTTTACCCTTATTTTAATTCTGTGATACTTTTTGGGCAGCAAACTAGCACAGCTGTGATGGAAGACCTTATTACTACAGCAGCACTTCTTGCCTCGCTCACTGTAAGGACGCAGTGTAGGTGTGAGAATACACAACACACTATGTTTCCGCATCTCATGCATTCTCACTGCAGCACTTTGGGAAAAACATGCCCCACAAACCCAGCATACATACCGATTACTGCCACAGTCATTTCTCGCATGCTGTTTGACTTTTTAGGTGACTGTCCTGGCATAAAGCAAACCCATAGGCTTATCAACAGTCTGCTTACCCTCCTTTTTATCATCTGCAGCAGATATCTGGTTGCCACTAGCAACCACATTAGCCTCCTTTCGTCATTACACACCATGACCTCTAGGGGCAGCACTGCCCATTCATCACATGTAGTCCTCTCGTCATTATACACCATGACCTTTAGGCAGGGGCATAGGGAGGGGGGGCAGGGGGGGCAGCTGCCCCGGATGCAAGGCTAGAGGGGGCGCCAGCCTGCCTGCACACACTGCACACACCCACCCCCTCTGCTATGGCTGTTCTTTAATTAGGCAGCGTGTTTTTACAGAGGCAAGGCAGGAGCAGGTCCCGGCACTTGAGGGAGGAGGGGGTTGATGTGGAGTGATGTTGCGGTATGCCACACGGGAAGGAAGCAAGCCCCGGGTTGCCACTATGCCAGATGGTATGGTCACGGTTATGGCACAAGGGTATGTGGCTAATCCACGGGAACCTGACCACACGGGCCACCAATTCTTCGTTGCCCCTAGTCAAGGCACCAATGATGATACCAATGCCAGGGTTCAGAAACAATGGTAGTTGTATGTTTATTGGAGCAGCAACACTAGTAGCAACAGTCTCTGGAAGCAACCAGGTATAGGGAACTTGGTGATGAGCAGAACTGGTGATAACTGAGGTGATGGGTGGTGTTGCAAAAGGCCGTAATATAAATTCCTCTTTAGTTAGGACGAATCTTTGTTGAGGATGGGAGTAGTAGTTCCCTTGAGATAATGATGCTGGGTGTAGAAATGATGAGAATACTTGCAGTTAGCAATGATGAGAGGATATGGAGACTTAGAAGATGAACCCAGATCTTAGAATATACAGAAATCTTAAAGAGTACGCCAGGTCTTGACTGGACAGGAATGGGTTTTTGAGATATCTGAGTAGTGGTAGCAAAGCATCCTTCTCTCTTGAGGGCTAGAGAGAAACTAACTAAACCCCAAGCCAAAAGCTCGACGCCTATTGGAGTTGCTATGGCAGCCGGGGAAGTCACGTGATACTAGGCCTCTTGCATCACCACACCACATGACCAACAAATATGCAAATCAATATGCATAACAGCATTATGATATAATATAAGATGCAATACTAGACTTAAACACTGGGGGGCAACATAAAAACAAGCTTTTGCAGTGGCCATTAAACTTTTCCAGCACTACACCAAGCAGGATATCTGTATAAAGAGAAAGAACCTCTGTGCTGGGACACTGCATACCTCCATACTAAGAATGAGCCGACCTCGGCGAATCAGAAATTCAAGAGACATACTAGAGAAATAGATTAAAAAGACAACAAGACAAGAGAAAGAAATCTGTATGTTCCACGCTCAAGGCATAGGTCATAAGAGACTTGAAGAGAATACAAAGAGAACCCTAGTGGCAGGACTTCAGCTAGGGGTGCCTAACGTACTCTGGTGACCAGGTAGCTAGTGCGTGAACCATCTGACATGTGAGCCAGGACTACTCAACTGGTGGCGGGAGACCCTCAAATTCCATACAGTTTAGACAGTAGGTTTACAATATCCATGGGTTACCCTACTGGTACTTGTACTACATTGTACTTGTACTACATTGTACTTTGTTATGACATGCTTGAGAAAGGCTCTGTTATATGTGGGTGCTGAAACGCGTTGCGCTTATTAAAAAAATTATTCGTAGTCCTGAATTGATGGTCCATCGATACTGCAACTATCACGGTCTGTGGTAACCACTTACATTACCTGTGCTTGGAATTTCATAGAGGATCAAGTCGCACGATAGGTCTGGATCGAGCCGTTCTGTCTTACATATATAAGATATATATATATATATATATATATATATCATACATACATATATATACATCATACATATATATACATATATTACACCCAAGCCAGTATGCATTTTTGTTTTAGTGCTGTTGCTGTTTTCCTGCAAGTTCTTTATATGTCTTTTATTATTTATTTCTTTTTTGCTAATATAAAATCCAATCCTTACTATTATATTATTATACAGTTGTAAAAAAAAAAAAAAGACATTGATCAGCAGTTAAAGAATGCATTTTCTAGTCCCTTTAATCTTTTTTCCATATGGATAGAGAACGGGAGCAAAACAGTCTGCACCAGTGGAACATAAGAGAATGAAAGGTAGAACATAAAAGAATAAAAGCCATTTTCAGTACACTCAGCTGCTACTGTCATTGTATCAGGTGTTGTTCCATCCAGGACTCCAGTACAATCCAAGTTTACCTCCACTTCCTAGTATAAAGGCTTCAAGCCCTTCACCCTGTCCGTACTATAGAATAAAATATGAATTTGAAGCATAATTCCAATCTTGTATTATTATTATTAGGCCATACCATCGGGGTTCCCCACAGAACAGCTTCCAGGGGATTCAGGGTTCATGTGAATGATTCTCACCATATTTACCATTTGTTAGGTCTCTTTGCAATTTTTCTTTAAGCAGGCCATACATGAGAGATTTCAGGCAGCCATTTTCTAACAACCTTGTCATCCATTGTTGATCTGTGAAGGTTTGGTGATGACAAAGACATATACCATATTTTGCGGCGTGTAAGACGACTGGGCGTATAAGATGACCCCCAACCTTTCCAGTTAAAATATAGAGTTTGGGATTTACTCGCCGTATAAGACTACTCCTCTGCCAACGCACACCGAATAAAAATTAATTAAAAAGCAGCAGCGAGATCTAAGAGGCAAAGAAGGAGGTACAGTAATACCTGTAAAATATAAGGGCGGCCAGACAGGTGAAAGAGGTGTGTTTTTTTGGGGCACACTCTACCGTATCTCTTTTTTCATACTCCGGACACCTTGCTCTGCCCTTCATATGGTCGCCGCATACGGCGGGGATGCAAACGTTTTTGAGCTCCTCCCACCATATGCAGCAACCACAGATTTTCCAACAGTTTTCTGCGGCCGCTATTCATTGAATAGCGACCACAGAGAACCTGTCAGTGCACACAATGGAGCGTGCGGCTGCGGCTGCACGCTCCATTGTGTGCAGTGGGGAATTCAGCGGCAGTGAAGATCATCTGGGATGATCTTCTCTGACACAGGACAGGTCACGGAACGGCCAGTGTCTTACTACGTGGTAACATGGCCTTATGTGTAATATTCTACACTATGGATCCAGATATACTAATGTATTATTCACATTTTAATTAATTATGCACTAATTGTAAACACACCCATGTCTGATTTAAATACTTCTTGGATTTATGGTCACATTGAACTTGATAAATGCTTTGTCAGGCAGAAAACTCTGTATACTGACATGGATGATTAAATCACAGTTTCCAGTTTGAATTCCTGCTGGAGTGCTGAGGTGTTCTCTTTGGATTCTATGAAAGATTTTGTATTCTGTAAAAGATATTAGGTTAGTCAGTGAATTGGTCTCCAGCTGTGGTTCTGCTATTCTTATATTGGGATGACTTACCTTTATCAAACAGATTCAACATGTCCTTAGGGCCCTAAAACACAGAGCGATAATCCGCTGAATCGGCCCAATTTGGGCAATTATTTCTCCATGTAATATAGACAACAATCAGCCAATGAAATGATCATCGGCTGATTGTTTCTTTAGGTCCAGACTGATGCACGGCCTACAATTAAACAAACAGTTAATACATTACCAGTCCACGTTCCCGGTCTTCTCCTACACTCAGCATGCATCCTGACCAGTGACTGGCTGAGTGGTCTGTCATCTCAGACTGGCCAGTTTGCATGCTTCCTGGTCTTACAGCAGCAGCTTCAGAGCACAGGAAAAGACTGGGAGCATGGAAAGGTAATCTATTAACTGTTTGGGAAAGGGCTGCATGGACATCACTAATGATGTCCATGCAGCCCTTGCTAAGCAATTATCAGGCTGTGTAATGGGCCCAGTAAACGAGCGTTGATCTAGCAGATTGGCCCTCTTTTACAATACTGATCGGGCCTTCATCGGCCCGTTTAATTGTACCCTTAGACATTGGGCAAACAATAATCTACCTAATATTGTGATTGTGGGGCTTTATCTATTCAGTACAATTTGTAATATAACTACTAATAGCCAATAGACTCGGCAACTATAGGACAAGTGGTCATTGTGAGTGGGCCCCATAATTCACAGGGCCTAAGGGTAAAAACATCCACTATTGGCAACAACACATAAAGGGTATTATAGGCTGGTATAAACCAGCATACATTTGACAGAAGTCTAAAAAACTATTTTTGTAGATAATGAAAAGCAGAGCAAAAAAGCAAACATATGCCTGCTGTTATTGCAGATACCAGCTACTGTTGATTTGCACCCAGAAAATAAATCTCACAATGTCATAATTTTCCACTAAAAAACTTGTTTTTTTAAGTAATTTCCCCTTAATGTCTAAGAGATGACAATAAATTTCTATTAAACACCAATTGCAGTGCTAACAATATTTTCCCCAGTGTTGTGTTGATTTATGGGTGTTTCATTATCATGTATGTATGTTGCCTCACCATCTTCTGAAAAGCTGTGTGATATAGTGATATGATTCTTGGAACAAAAAGAACTGAGATGCATGAAATCAATCCAGCAGATCTGTAGTCCATCCTGCATTTGAGTTAGCTGTAAATCACAAAAGCTGTTCTTAGTATGCTCTGCTGCTCTAAGCAAACAGATGGCCCAAGCAAAGACACACCCCGTTATTAAGACATGATATGATGTCAGGTCTAGAGATGTGAGAAAAACAATTTTGTTCTAGTTACTTAACCTTGGCAAACATTACCCTTTCAGATTAAAAGAAGTATTCCGTTTCTTGTTGTTTTTTTGTTTGTTTTTGATTTATACTAATACATAATGTATAGTTTGTGAGTTTCTATTAAATTGGTCCATGGACGGATGGCTGGTGAATCGGTCTTGAACACTCGGGGCTTAAATGGCTAAATTCTAAAGCTGGCTATAACAGAAAGGCATCATATCACACAGTATCACAGCTTGCTGGAGAGCCCCAAATTGATCTCTGTGCACCACTACAAAGGCCTCAATGGGTATGAGAGCATCATCACTACTTTATGTAAATGGTCTCGAGCGTGTACATCACTTACCTAGGAAAGCTATCACAGTGTCCCTGTAGTGTCACAGCACAGGTGTGCCACTAAAGGCTCTATTACATGGAACGATTATCGCCCATATTAAGATGTTATGGCCATTACAGACGATATTCGACCTGTGTAATAGAACACAACGATCAGCTGACATGAACGATGTCGGCTGATCATTGTAGTCATTTGTCTTTCAACATGTTGAAAGACAAATGACTCATATAGCTGCTGTCGCTTCGTGGAAAAGGAGCGGCGGCAGCAGACCGCTGCTATATGCTATGGGCTGCCCGGATGATCTAGCGAGGTAGCTAGATACTGACCCCAGTAGGACAAAGCTGCAGTTAACGCCCACGTATCCTCCTTTAAAGCACGGCTGTTCTGGGAAGCCCTGGGAAGTCTGCTCAACCCAGCGTATGGACCTGGGACCTCATACTACCCTAGCAGGATGGGTACCCCGACACTATAGGGCATAAGACGAACAGATCAAAAAGGTACCTATACGTGATTACGAGTATCTTTTTCTTCTTCTTTTCTACTAGTCTATCCCGGCAGAGTACACAGCTACCTTTGACAGGGCCCTCAAGATGCTCCTGTACTCCACTCTTCTCTTACCTACAAAGTCTGCACCTGCAGTTACTAAAGCGTTATTATTGTATGGCACTGAAGACTTAAACAGACGTTATCCTGTTTAAGCTATTGGACTCTGGTCTATTCTTCCTGCACCCGCACTTACACACCAGGTTACACTTGGGCTATCCAGTTCAGTGGTTTATAGCATATTAAACTGGCTTGTCCTTTATCATTCTGTACTCTTGTGTCAAGTTTATTTCTTTTGAAATAAAGCACTATGTTCAGTGTTACACACTTCTTTTACAAAAAAATGCAAAATCTTATCTGTTTTCTACACCATAATCTGTACTTTAGATTCAACAAAAAAATGTCTATTGCACTCCATTCCCACAGCAAAACGCCACAGAAAAAAACACCAAAAGGCAAGTATGTAAATGCCATTAACTTACTGCTAACATCTGACTGTGGGCATTTTTTTCTCAAATAAACGCCAAGGCAGTTTTGGTGTTTTTGTGAAAATTTAAGGCTATGTGAAACCAGCCTGACAATTATAATGTTCCACAGACATTTGGTTGCAATACTGACTGAAATATACGTAGTGTGAATGCAGCCGGGGGCTGCGTTCACACTATGTATATTTCAGTCAGTATATGTATATTTCAGTCAGTATTGTGGTCCCCATATTGAAACCAAAACCAGGAGTGGATTAAAAACACAGAAAAGCTCTGTACACACAATGTAGAAATTGAGTGGATGGCCGCCATTTAATGGCAAATATTTGCTGTTATTTTAGAACAACGGCTGTTATATTGAAATAATGGCAGTTATTTACTGTTATATGACGGCCATCCACTCAATTTCAACATTGTGTGAATAGATCCTTTCTGTGTTTTTAATCCACTCCTGGTTTTGGTTGCAATATGAGGACCACAATACTGACTGATATATACGTAGTGTGAACCCAGCCTTATACTGTATGCTCTTTAGCACTGAACTTAACTGAACATGTTATCCATCCTGGGACAATGTGCTTGTACCCCTAATACCTCTATTGAATACAGCAGACACTGTTAGATAAATATTTCCAGATGTATATATTGTGGTTGGAACAGTAGGGATACAACATCTATCACTTGTGGTTTTCTAGGAAGAACTAGTGTAATGAGTATTAAATCTTATGGGTACTACAATTATGTGTTATAGATCTTTGCTTTATTATAGAAGGTACCACACAGTACTTCTGTAACAAAAAAATGTGGTCAATTTAAAAGATTCTTTGTAATCAAGTGAAAACTATCCATCAAATGGAGAGGAATTATGGAATCTGAGGGGGAATGTGAAAATATGTCAAACCACACTGGTCAATTCATCTCAGAGAAAGGGACATGATCATAAACACAGGTATATTCTCAATGACCTATTACATTGGAATTTGTATTCATGGGAGCTGTTGGATTGACTGGAAGATGGTATGGATGTGTTCTGTCTGTGCAGTTGAAGAAGGCATTAAGACAAAGGTACAGTAAGTATGGGATATCTGTAGGTATGGAATGTCTTTTCTGCATGTTTTTTCTCTTCAGTCTTTATATAAATTCTCAATATTACAATAGATAATACCAAAATTAGATTTCTTACAATGGTACCCCTCTTAGTATTTTGTGGTTTGATGAAACTTTATTGGACAAACAAGGTGTCCATTGATATAAACGGAACATTTGTATAGTATGTAACCTTGCTATGTGAACAGGGATGAGATCTCTTATGCATAAAAATAAAAAATTGAAGTGACAAATGACAGGAGATTAAAAAGAAAAAAAAGAAAGGGAAAGAGAAAACAAAAGGGATTGGTTAGTGTATATGCAACACTGAAAAGGGTCATGGAAGAGAATAATATCCTTAGAGCGAATATAACAATTTGCTTACTGAATTTTTTTTACACTACTTTGTCGGTACCCATGCAGAGATCCTGCTGGGGTGGTCCATGCTGGTTTCTTTGTGTGCACTGTGAGCCACTCTATGCACTGGAGGCAGGCCCAGCGCCTCCGTTGTAATGATATCCCCTACCCTTGGTGATGCTTGTCCATTAAAATCAAGTCTGGCCTTTTCACCCAGGGGAGGGGATATCGTTACACTGGGGAGGCTTGGCCCGCCTCCATTTCATAGAGCAGGACAAAGTGCACATGAAGCCTAGACTGATTGCGGAACAGGGTGGCGTTTTTTTTTTTTTAAATGGACCACGCCACCAGGCTGGTGCCAACTAGGTACTATAAAAAAAAAATCAGAAAGCATATTGGGACATTCGCTTTAAAATGAATGTGTCAACCAGGTTAGTTTTTTTTACTGATTAGAACCATATACAGTAGAGAAACATGTTCTTTTTTTCTAATCTGTTTGTATTCTCTGATTGTAAATTTCATTTTTCGCATACTATAAAGGGGCAGCAACATTGCTTGAGCAGTTTTTTTTGCAGTATTTAGAGATAACAGTCAGACTTGGTGGATTAACACATTTAGTTATGCAGTAATAGTTGACACAGTGCCATCCACTGTCCTTTTCACATAGTCCCTCCAGCATATGTCATAGCTGTTACTATAATTCAAGAGAAACCATAAGACTTATTCTAAATCTTTTTTGAATTCCTAAAGTGTCACTGTCATTGTAACTTTCAAAATCTAAATCAACAGTAGATGTGAAATAAAGCAAGTTTGCAATTTATATTACAACTACTTTTTTGAGTTTTTTTTAGTTATCATGCTTTAGAACAAAGCTATACCTACCTAAAATCCAAGTCCAGTCTCTTGCAGGTAACTTTTTACTCTTGTGCGGGTTGGAAAACAAAGTGACTAAATGCAGAAAGTCTCGGTCATCTGCACATTCACAGAGAAGGCAGTCATTTGATTAACACATGACACTCTGTACTGACCGGGACTTCCCCTGCATTTGTTTTTTGTTTATTTTATTTTAACGAAAAGATTAAAAATGTGAAATTTGCCTTCAGGAGACAGGACCTGGATTTCAAGTAAGTATAGCTTTGTTTTATAGCATGAAGTTATAACAACAGGTGAATGGTAAATATTCATGGACCCCACTGACTTTAATGTTGTCTGTCAAGTTCTAATGCAGACTGAGGTTTTCTACTGGAAACAAAATCTCAATATAGTATAGAAGTGAGGGCCTGGGCAGGTACCTAATTAAAAATGTTAAATAGGTTTCTGTAAGTTATTGAAATTGACAAACAAATTGTCTTCTATATATTCACAGTAGATTACTGATATTAAATTTTTTATTTTTTATTGGGGGGGAGGTTAATTCATATAAGAAAATGTTTAAATAAATAAATTATCAGTTCTTTATAAGAAATAAATGAAAGATGATGGCTAATGAACAATGTTATTAACCCCTTAAGGTCAATGCCAATTTTCATTTTTGCACTTTTGCGTTTTCCTCTTTATGTTTATAAGGTCATAGCACTTGCATTGTCCCCGCATTTCCTGCGTATCTTTACGATACAACAGTGATGAATCGCACGGACTCTGAGTCCCCCTTCCTCCCCCTCCACACCTCTTCCCCCCCCCCCCCCCGGCGTACGAGGCAGAAAGTGGCGATTTGCGAATATTTTATTCGCGAATCGCCCGTTTGCGCTTCAAATCATTTGCAAAACTGCAATTTCCGCCAAGAACACACATTCCGCCACATGATACATGTCCCCCAATGTGTTTGAAAATGCTCTATTCCGTTTTTATCCTTTGGTCAATAGGGCTGTGTGAGGTGTCATTTTTTTGCGCAATGATCTGTACTTTCTATTGGTACCTAGATTGCATTTATTCAACTTTTTGGTCACTTTTTATTACTTTTTCTGGATTAGATGCGACCAAAAATGCGCAACAGGAATTTTTTTTAATGCTTTTTTCCATTTACCATGCAAGATCAGGAATGTGATAATTTAATAGTTTGAGTGGTAATGTGGCAATACCAAATATGTTTCTTTATTTATTTATTTGTTTATATTTATAAAATGGGAAAAGGGGGGTGATTTGGACTTTTATTAGGGGAGGGGACTTTTTTATTAATAAAAACACATTTTGATAATATATTTATAGAGATTAATGCTGTATATATACACAGCACTGATCCGTTAAATCAATGATACATTGCTCTGGTCTGCTGCAGCCAAGAGCAATGTATTGCCAAGCCAGGATCAGCGTCAATGCAATGCTGAGGCCTGGCCCGGGCAGAAGAACGGATGCAGCTGTCAAGCCTGACAGCTGCATTTAAATGCTCTGTACCTCACGTGTCTAGTGGGACGGATCTCCCCCCCCCCCCCCCCGCAATGTTATCGGGCGGAGATCCATCCCACTAGACACCAGGGACATGAGGCACAGAGCATTTAAATGCAGCTGTCAGGTTTGCACCCGCTCTGAGCCCCCCTAAAGCCGCCACGATGTACCAGGTACATCATGGGACGTGAAGGGGTTAAAGGGGTTATTCAGCATAAAAAAAACATGGCCACTTTCTTCCAGAGGCAGCAGCACTCTTGTCTCCAGTTTGCATGGTATTTTGCAACTCAGTGCCATTGAAGTGAATGAAGTTTAATTGCAAACCACACCTTAACAGGAGACAAAAGTGATGCTGTCTCTGGAAGAATGTGGCCATGTTTTTCTAATGCTGAATAACCCCTTTAACACACTGCAGTTTTGTATGGTAATAAGTATAGAGTAGTGATTCTTGTTCTTTTATCAATATATTAAAAAAAATAAACGTATTGAGCTATATCTTTCTTTAGACATAAAGGCAGTGTCTATATATAGGTGGCATGATGGGTGTATTCAGTCTATTTTTCATGTCCTATACCACTGATGGTGCCGCTTGTGTAGCAAAACATGGAAAAAAGTTAATGTCATGTGTTGACTTTATTGTATCAGTAAAAACTTAATAATAAGATATTAGGAAAATCTGGATTCCAGAACCATATACAAACTCTTAACACAGTTTACTGTTATTGAGTGCCACATTTGATGTTTAAACTTTTCTATTTTAATGATAATTTATAAATAATAGTGCTAATTGTAATGACCTGTTATTACAGGGCTGGGGCTTCTGTGGGGGCTTTAACCCCTTAAGGACAGAGCCAATTTTGATTTTTGCGTTTTCGTTTTTTCCTCCTTGTGCTTAAAAGGCCATAGCACTTGCATTTTTCCACCTAGAAACCCACATGAGCCCTTATTTTTTGCATCACTAATTGTACTTTGCAATGACAGGCTGAATCTTTTCATAAAGTACACTGCGAAACCAGAAAAAAATTCAAAGTGTGGGGAAATTGAAAAAAACAAACGCATTTTGTTTATTTGGGTAAAATGTGTTTTTACGCCATTCGCCCAGGGGGTAAAATTGACTTGTTATGCATGTTCCTCAAGTTGTTACGATTAAAACGATATGTAACAAGTATAACTTTTATTGTATCGGATGGCCTGTAAAAAATTCAAACCATTGTCAACAAATATCCCTCGTAATTTTGTTTGCTTCACATTTTACTCACGATTGCTGTTCATTTTGTATATGTATTTTTGTACTTAATTACTTAATCACTGTGTTAATGAATGCTGTACATATACGTATACCCTGTGTATACACTGTGTGTTCACTCTGGCTTGGAAAAAGTCCATATTGTTTGGACAGAAATGTCGCTATTCCTTTTTGAGCAAATAAACATTTGATTCACTTTATCTACGGACGTGCCGCTTCCATTTTTGGACAATAGATAGATAGATAGATAGATAGATAGATAGATAGATAGATTTTTAAAGAGCTAAAACAGCTAGTTTATTAGTTTAATCATTACAACTATAAACATTTGCATAGTGTCCTGCCTCACCCTAAAAAACAATTGCTATTACATTTATTTGACCTTTCCACCTTCTGTGAATGTCATCCAAAGGACAATACTGGACTGAGCACATGATGAGCAAAGTAGAGGCCTCTGTTTCTATCATGTGAAGCCAATAATGGGTACTTGGCACAATGCACATCCTCACACCAGAGCTGTATCATAATTATTTATAGCTGAATCATAATAGTGCTTACATTTAATTCTGTATTCAGTTTCCGTTTAACAATTCATATCCTGCATGTATTGGAGATTGACCAAGTGTTTATAGCTGACCAATCACTGTTAGGTCTCCGGATTAGTGAACCTACAGGACAGCAAACATTTTCAGAAAACATTACATTATGCCTATAGTCTATATAAGAATAAAAATAAAAATGCCAGCTCCAATGCTGATGTTACCCTGATCAACTGTCTAAAAGCTAATTTGAAAAAAATATTGTCGTTTGAAATAACTTTTGACAACAAATATAGAAATAATACAGACCAATCCCATAAGAAATCATTTTTTTTTTGGACTAGTGCAGAAATATAGATCCTCAGACAAAACAAATCATACACCATATATAGCTAATTTATATGAGACAAGTTTTGTAAGGCCATGTTCACACACATCGGCGGTTGTTTTTATGTGTCTCAGATGTTCACAGTATCAGCTGGGTGAACATCACTTCATTTTCATTTGAAAGTGGGCCCATTCGGGTGTGACCGCACTCCAATTATCATAGAGCACAATGTAAAGTACATCCGGGAGCCATACTTTACATTGTGTGCACAGGCTAACTTGTACAGTTGCAGCTCTAGTCGGGTGTTTCCCACAGCGAAGGCAGAGAGAGAAGCAGGAACAGCTCCTCAAGCCTTCCCAAGCATTGTGGATCCTGCTCAGGTGTCGGCCGCCTTCCTCACAGTAGTTGGGAGGGCGGCCAGTGCCAAAGCAAGGGTACTGGTGGCCCAGAGAAGGGTCCGAGGAGCTGTTCCCTGCAGCAAGCAGAAGTAAGGGTGGTGTGGCAACTTCAAACAGCCGCCACTACTGCCTCTCTCTCGGCCTTTGCTGCGGGGGAACACCCGTTTAGAGCGATGATTCCCGTCATTATGATGGGAATCCCCGAGCTTTGAGGGTATGTGCACACTACAGAATATGTGCAGAGACTTCAAGCAGATTCAGCTTGAAGTTCCACCCGAACCCATAGACTCAATAATATTTGCCGGTGAATTCTGCCCTCTGCCCAAAGAATTGACATGTCATTGAGTCTATGGGACAGGCGGAACTTTAAGCGGAGGCCGTGCGGTAGAAACAGATTGAAGTCTTGCGTATTTCGTAGTGTGCACACACCCTTACAGTAGGTAGTGGTGCAAGACGCACCTGACCCGGAGTGTAAAAAACAATTAAAAACAGCCAATTATAAAGAGTACAAAAGAACAACTCTGAAATGTTATAGTTGAGAAAGTTTTACATTGCAAACTTTCACACAAAAGGAATTTTCTACAATGATCTCACTAGCATCATGCTATACCAGTAGTTCTGTTTTGTGCCAAAAAAGAATTATGTCTTCTTGCTTCCCCTATGCAAAGAAAGCACATACTGTACATTTACCGATTACTGGGTCATGCGTGACCATTTCTTCAGATGCTTTGACTTTACCTGGGCATGCCAGCATGTTTCCAACCACTCATTCATCAGGATACCAAAATAGTTTGCATACCAATGTAAATGTTATAAGAAAAGGTTATCCATCCCCACAGCAACCCATCATTTTTAGTATTGCCTACTTTTAGTAAAGACTAGCATTAGCTCTCATTGAATTGTTATTCAGACACACATCTTACAGCAGCTCATACGTACTGGAAGACTTGATATTTTTTAATTAAAGTAAATTAATTTACAAATCTATATAACTTTCTTGATTTGAGTTGATTTGAAAGAAGTTGCTCTTTAAGCATTGCACATGAAGAAGGAGAACAACAAACAATGCAATGTAAAACTATTAACATAAAGGAAGGGTATGAAACTAATTCTTCATTTATTTGAGAGGGTAACTGTAAAATGCTAAGCAATAATCTCCAGTCCTTTTAATAAGACTTTTAATATAGAATGCAGCTGTATGAAAAGTAACAACAGACAAAAAGCCAAAAAAGTAAAATAGTTTGTGAAAAGCTTACTTCTTTTACAGTCAAACCTTCCCTGTGTTCCAATTTTGAAATGGAACTGGAAGATGTGACTATTATGAATCCAGTTCTTCCACCTCTACACTTGCAGTATGATTTTTGCCAGGTACCTTTCACTACCGTATGAGTTGTGTTTACATTAAGACGGGAAGAATACTTTAGAAATACCCTTCCTCTGCTTTATCCCAGATGAAAACCGTACATGAATGACTTAGTGTAGTCTGTAGTGTGAACGGAATTATACGTGGGTTTTAATGATTTTAGCCCCCTGTATACATCTCTATTTATATTTATACAGCGGATGTCTAGACAACATTTAGTACATGCCTTTAGGGGTTTTAGAAAGTCCATCACTCTTTATTATTTTCATTCCTATTTGGAAGAAGTAATGTTAAGTGAGTAATAGGAGGCAATAGGAGAAGAAACACTTAACACCAGCAGATGTAGGAGGGGATTGTAAGATGTCTTAAAATAGGCCTTTCTTAAGACTGGGATAGATAGATAGATAGATAGATAGATAGATAGATAGATAGATAGATAGATAGATAGATACTGTAGATAGACAATGTAGATAGATAGATACTGTAGATAGACAATGTAGATAGATAGATAGATAGATAGATAGATAGATAGATAGATAGATAGATAGATACTGTAGATAGACACTGTAGATAGATAGATAGATAGATAGATAGATAAATAGATGCTGTAGATAGACACTGTAGATAGATAGATAGATAGATAGATAGATAGATAGATAGATAATATATAGATTTTAGATAGATTATAAACAACTAGATAGACAGAAAGATAATAGATAGAGATATAATAGATAGATAGATAGATAGATAGATAGATAGACAGACAAAGTCTATATTCAGCTGCACTTTCTAGATACACGGGCGTCAATGGAGAGTGTCCTGATCGTGGACACAATAGATTCCAGTCCAATGAATACTTCACGGCACTCCAAATTTGGAGTGCCGGGAACTATTCATTGGACCAGATAGATAGATAGATAGATAGATGGATAGATAGATAGCACAATATAACCAACTAGCATTTCTATCAAGCTAGTATTTGTTTTATATTGCATGAATAGGCATAGATGCAATGTAAAATCAAAATTAAGTTCCCTGAAAATTATGCCTATAGACTTTATCCCATTGTTTTCCCAATGGTCTTTGTAAAGCAAAAAAAAATGTATTTTCCCAAATATAGTTACCTTTCAGTACTAGTGAAGATCTCTTAACTGGCATGTGACTCTTTTCCCATTTTCTTAATGAGAGAATCCTTGGTGATTTTGCTTTGGTCTTTTATGGTAGGTTCCCTTCCATGAAACATCAAAGGCTTCACACAGGCTTCTGATGGGAAAGTCTTTTTGTGTTTTTTGTATTTTATAGTTCGGGAAGCACTGAAAAAAACTGCTATATGACATATGACTTAAGAGAGACTCAAACATATGGTTTTAAGATGTATTTACAGACCAGATTTAGTGAAATACAGTAAGTTGACCATTTACTGGAAAGTGTTGCCCTAAATATAATACTACAAAGTACAAAAACAAAGCAGTTTAGAGGTATAATTAACTGGCTTATCTAGCAACCCTGGTGATGTGTACATGCCTGCATAAGTTATCATTTAGAGACAAAGCTCATATGTATCCACATGACTTTTTGCTATGGGATGGACCTTAGCGTTCCCAATAACATTTACTATAGTAAACATAGACTGCTGAATAAATGCACAATACTGGTGTCAAATTGGCGCAGCTTTATTGTTATCACTGGACTAAAACAATTATAGGAGTCAAGTGAAGTGCTAGGCTTTTGGAAATTAAAAATACAATGAGATTCCCAGCTGTCTAACAACCCAGCTGGACAGTAATAAAGGCTTGTCATTCTAGCAGGGCCACTACTAGGGCACCAATGACCCTAGGCACACTGTAATACCAAGCACAACGTTTCCAACATCGCTGGCTTCCAGTGAATAGCACTGGGACCCCTGGTCTCTTCTCCAGTGCAGATGTTTCTTGGCCCATGAAAGAGAATCATCCTTTGGTGTCGGTGGTGTTACAGTGTGCACATGTGTGTGCACATGTTCAGTATTTTTTTCAAGTCCGTAGATTCCTCCCTCTATCCACCCATACAATACGCAAAAAATTACAGATTGGGCATATATAGTGCATCTGTATTTCTGTAAATCCTTTTTTTTTTTCAACGTGTCAATTATAACTAAGCCGTATTTCTTTACGGACATACGAATGCTAATCAGGTTACAATCTGTAAAAAATAGCGAAATCCTATTGATTGAGACGATAAGTAAAAAGAAATCTGGGTCCACACTAGGACATGTTTTTTTTTTTTCAGGATTTGCTTGCGTCCTTGTAATCCATAATCGTGTGAATAGCCTAATAGACAACAATGTGCACAAACTCGAATACAGAAATACAGATCCATAGATTACGGGACATGTGAATAAGGACGTACACTTTCTGAATGGTACAGTGACTAGCCTATGCTAGTTGAATATTATCATAATCATGGCGCCGCCAGGGGGCTTCAGAGAGGGTTTGTGCCCACTCTGAATGGCGCCGCTCTCAGCTGTTTGCCATGTCAGCTAATTAAGCATTTAAATGCAACTGTAAAACTAATAGCTGCATCTAAATTCTTTACTAACGCCATGCCTAGTGTCTAGTAGACAGATCACCCCCCCCCCCCCCCCCCCCTCAGTGTGCGATGCAATCACGGAGGGGAGATCCGGGCATGTGGCCAGGCTGGAGGTCAGGGCCACAATGATTGATCTAAATTAACAATTAATGTGGTGTATATAAAAGTCCCCTAGTGGGACAATTTACTGTTAAAAAAAACAACTTTTTTTTTTTTTAAATCCCATAATAAAACTTTACATCACTCCCTTTTCCCATTTTATAAATAAAAAAAACAACATATTTAGTATCGTTGCGTGCATAATCACACACACTGTTAAATTATCACATCCCTGATCTTGCACGGTAAATGACGTAAGTGCAACAAAATGCCAAAGCACTTATCTACTGCTGTAGGTCCTGCAGGAAGTGGTGTATTGTTTTCAGTCTGACATAGTGCTCTCTGCTGCCACCATTGTCCGAGACAAGAACTGTCCAGAGCAGCAGCAATCCCCATAGAGAACCCCTCCTGCTCTGGACAGTTCCTGTCTCGGACAGAGATGTCAGCAGAGAGCACTGTTTCAGACTAAAAACAAAACACCACTTCCTGCAGAACACACAGCAGCTAAAAAGTATGAGACTTGAGATATTTAAATGCAAGTAAATTACAAATTTATATAACTTTCTGAGACCAGTTGATTTTAAAGAAAAAGATTTTCACCGGAGTACCCCTTTCACCTGCTAAGAAGTTCCTTAGTAAACGTTATTAGGGTGTGTAACCCATATTCAGTTTTTATTATGCAGTTTTTAAGCTTACTGCAGGAATGGATCATACATGGAGGATAAATAACAAAGAACAACTTCACCTCTTGTTAAATCCATTCCTGGCTTTGCCTTCAAAACGGCATAAAAAACCTGAACATAGAATCCCACCCTTACAGTAGTATCAATGAGATACTAAGAGTTAGTAAGAAATGCAGTAAATACAGGTGTCTGTTCTCTTTAATCCTAGTAATGCTTAGATAAGTTGTCTCTGACATATTCAGCGATGCCTGCAGCTAATTATGAATTATTGAGTTGGCAGAAAGCAGTTGCTTGTAATACATGTGCCTTCTGCTTATAAATCTACAAGCAAAGAACAAAACCTTATTTGACCTTTTATTTCTCCATCTCCTTTAGATGGAGAAGAACAGACTTTCCCTTCCTTTCCCTTTTATAAACACACAGCAATAACAATTTAAAGCAGCAATTGTATAATACATCCAACATTTTGCAATAAGATTAAAGGGTTTATTCATAAAAGTACAGCAAACAACATTTAAAAATGTTCATGCACTGTGAATATTGTTGTGGTTTTTATACCGTCATAATTTACATATGCCAAAACAGAAAATTCCTGAATAATATTGCAAAAAAAATTCTGTTCAAGTACTAATAAATGTGTTTAATGCATGAGCATGTCTGTTTTCACCATAGAAATGCATTGAGGCTCATAATTTATGAAAAAGTGTAAGGCTTTGGAGGACTGACAACAGATAGAGTAAGGCCCCTTTCACACTATGTTTCGGGGATTCCATTGAGCTGTTCATCAGCAAAATGTCAAAAAGGGATGTTGATGTAAGACCTGATGTGTTGCTTACAAGCCCATTGAAGTGTATGGGCCCACTGAAGTCTATGAGTCCACTGACCACTGATGTCTATGGGCCTACTTGCACTATGTCCGGCTGTCCATCAGCCTCCCTTACTGATATTT
Source organism: Dendropsophus ebraccatus (assembly GCF_027789765.1). NCBI lineage: Eukaryota > Metazoa > Chordata > Amphibia > Anura > Hylidae > Dendropsophus > Dendropsophus ebraccatus. Next base: position 115,371,099 of record NC_091458.1, on the reverse strand, counting down.
TAATGACTTTCTGTCCAACCAAATCCTATGTGGTGTAAATGGGGTTTTATCCTATTTGTTCCAGTTTACTTCTATACTAGAGTAAATGCAGCAAACTTTAACAGCGCAACAGCAATGACTTGCACACACATGGAATCAATGCAGCGATGTAAACAGTTTCTGTAATACTTGCAATGGTAACTGTACATTATAGTCTGGCTTACTGGAACAGCCCAAATGTATGGCTGTAATAACTGGGATTAGACATGTCCCAAGCGGATATCAGTGGTCTAGCCATTAATATTAAAGTCGCAAAAGTTCCTTTTAAGAAGTTTTTTTTTTACATGTTAATGAGACAAGTTATTTAGTTAAAGGAGAAATCCGGCGAAAATTTTTATTTATTTAAATATTATATTGCCCCCCCCCCCCCCCCCCAAAGTTATACAAATCACCAATATACACTTATTACAGGAAATGCTTATAAAGTGCTTTTTTCCCTGCACTTACTACTGCATCAAGGCTTCACCTCCTGGATGAAATGGTGATGTCACGACCCGACTCCCAGAGCTGTGCGGGCTGTGGCTGCTGGAGAGGATGATGATTTTAAGCCTTATTATCCCATGTTGTCAGCCATACTAAATTAGTTTAAAGTGTGATGGTCGTTTGAGAAAAGTTTTGATGGGCCCGGGTCTGAGTGTTCAGACCTGTGAGCTGGGAGAAGACGTGCTGCAGGTGAGACCAGAAAACTGATATTTCATAGAAACATAGCAGCAAAACCTAACAAGAATAATAAAAAACATTCTGCTTGCTAGAGTCTTAAAATGGAAAGTACACAAAAAGTGTCCGGCACTGTATTGAGATCTATTTTGACCTTGTGCCATATATTTTTCATTATATTCTTTGCTTCATGCAATGTTAGTAAGTCTATGCAATCTCTCTGTAATCTTTGCTAAATATAGTCTCACTTTAAACGTTGTAGCTTTTGCTAACCCATTTATCTAATAAATCAGGATCTAAATCTGCCTCTCTAGCATGGAAAGAGAATTCTTCTTCTAATATAAGATAGTCTCCTATAACTGAAAGCCACATAGCTGTCATTTACCATGTACGGATATAAAACTGCAGCCTAGGATGATGAAGAGCGGAGATGACATGTGCACTGTGCACTTCCTGATAGCTATGGATATCATCCAGTTTCAGGGCTTTATTGTATACCGTACTTATCCACTTGAACAAGTAGAAACAAAGAGCCCAAATAGCCATGTTGTAAACAAAAAGAATGAAAAGGAACAATACAGTCTCTTACACGGATCATAAGGTTAAGTGAGTGGCGTGCCTTAACAGGACAAAACTTACCCTAGTGTATTGGGCATGCTATGTCTGCATGGTTTAAAAAAATATACATGAAATGTTATTCAATAGGCCAATGGGTTTTCTGTATGAGCTGCTTGTGGGTTTCAGGTTTCCTGCATGCTGTCATTCAATAGGAATCTTTCTTGTTCATTTCCAGTGGATGCAAATCTGTCCAAATCATGTAATGATACCAAAGCTGCTCCCAGTAGGCTAGGCACCCTGATAACTATACTGTAACCGTATGGTGAGAAATTCTGACGTTCTAAATTACATGTCAAAGGTGACGCTGTCAAATGTTGAAATGCTTATTGTCTTTTTTGTTATGCAAAAGGATAATGCAGTTTGTACCTGTCAGGAGTCGGCTGCCACACTCGGCTCCAAGCACAGCCAGAGCGCACGACCGACCTCCCACAAGCGTATGCCAAAACGTACGCCGAATCGTAAGGCTGGTTGAGAGGAACGCGCCAATGGCGTCCTTTGCTACCGGACAGCCAGGTTGCTAGGGGCACAGAGGCTCCTTTATTGGTTGTTGCTGCGGCCAGGACTCCACTGCCCCCGGACGATCGGCTCAGGTATTTGATATGAAATTTGGGCCACTGGCGGCAGTCACCACCAGTCAGCTTCTGTTGTATTGTGGGAGTTGGAGTCCCAATCACATCCTGGGGCTGGGACTCCAGTCTCCTTAAGTATCCTCCCCTGTGTGTCCTTCCTTGCCTGCGATAGAGCCTCAGTTCCCTAGTGACCTCAGTGACCCTAGACCTAGCATTTGTATCCTGATTGTGTTCCTGGTTTTCCGATTTCTGGCTTTTGGACTATTCTCTTGATTATGATTTTGTACTATGCTGACTGTTTGTTGCCGACCTCGCTTTCCTGACCATGCATTTTGTGTTTGTATGTCTTATCCATGTTTTGTATCACACCTGTACAGGCTAGGGACTGTCAACCAGTTATCTGCTGCCATTTAGGGCAGATAAAGTAATTGGGCAGGGACAGCGGGGGCGGGTGTCAGTGATAGGGCATCACCTGTCTTGTGTCCTCCAGTCCCCAAGTCCTGACAGTACCAACCAGATGGTAATATAAAATGATCATGTTTTTGCTGTACAATGCATTGTTCGGTTACGTTGCGCACCAGTTGTAATACTTTAGAATGAAAACACGAGCCATTTTGTTCGCGATAAACAATTTGCTCCTCGGGGTTAATTAAAAATTTCAAAAATCATAACATGCTAACGTTTCATGCTAACGAAACACACGTGCAATGAAGTTCTCCTCATTTTCAATACAGTGCGTAACTGCTTTGCTTTTCGCGTGTAAAATCCATGCCACATGTGCAAAGATTCGCATTCCAAAAACTTACCACTTTTATTTATTCCCCCCAGCGTCTTCTGGCTTCAAATATTTTAGGTAAATCAGTCATTAGGTATTCTAACCTCTAATATAGAAAACATTGAATATGTATCTTTAGCCCTGATAGGTTTCACATACAATAAGATATAATGCAGACTGCTGCTGGGGGAACCAAATTCAATGTTACTGTCAAATCTTCCCAACAAGCATCACTATCAGTGAGAAGCATTAAAGAGAATAAGTAGGAACTACTCTGTAAAACTTCCTGTGGTCTTTATTTTCCTTCCAGCAAATCATTTTACCATATAATCCCTCTGGCAATATTTTCTGTTTGCTTTGAAACTGTGGTAACAGTGAAGGTAATTTGCTTTGCAGAATTTAAAAGATATATATATATATATATATATATATATATATATATACTGTATATCTTACATTATTATTTCATTTACACTTTGTACAACAACTTTAGAAGTGAGACATATGACATTATCACGTCACATATGACACATATGGATGTTGGAGGTTTTTCTGAAATGAAGTCACATCAGAAGTGTTTGCCAGAATCTTGGTTCACTTTCCTTATGGAGCTACAATAGCTTAATGTACTGCAGGTAAAATATGTGGAACTAGAAAAAATCCACGTTGATCAACAAAAAATGCTGGACATATACACTCACCAAATATAAAAAATCCTTTATTGTTAATGACAGAAAAAAATAAAAATTAAAAATACAGTTCAGTATAGATAGTAAAGCAGAGATACAGTATGCCTAGCACAACTTGCATACATGACCTATGCCACTAGATATCCCCTACAAGTAACATGCAGTATGTGGCCAGCACAGATGGGCTTATGATCGGTTGATCATATGAATGGTTGTTTAGGCTATGTTCACACTATGTATGTGTGCGGCTGTATTTTTTATGCGGCTGGAAATGTGCAGCTGAAACTACGGCCGTGGGAAAAAAATAGACATGCGGCTGAAAACATACGGTCATTTACTTGAAAATCAACTAAAAATAACAAATAAAATCTTTAGAAAGTGATGCAAACACCTCTGGAATGCATCTGGGAAAGCAGGGAAACAGTTTACATGAATTGCTATTACCGGGGTTTGCGATCCTCTGCAGTAATGCCGATGCCTCTAATAGTTAATATATTTAATTAATAAAACACATTTTTGTTGTAATAAAGTCCCTTTCATTGTTTAAAAATTTAATTTAAACGAATCCATCATTTTGCAATTAAATATACTGTTAAAATAAATATATATATAAATAAATGTATATTTATATATATATATATATATATTTATTTTTTGACAGTATATTTAATTGCACAATAATGGATTTGTATAAATTAAATTATTGAACAATGAAACTGATTTTATTACAACGAATATGTGTTTTATTAATTAAATATTAATTAGTACAGGAAGCTCCATTAAGCCGTTAATTCATATTTCCGGCAATAGAGCATTCTATACTAATCAACACTTTACCTTAATTAAAACATCAAATGTTTCTTCTAATTATGTTATCACAATAGCATTATTAGAAGAAACATTTAGAATTATATGTGCGCTCAGCTGATTGGCTGATCGGCTGAGCACACGTATAATTAGCGGGTCCGCAGCACAGTGACTTCATTGTGCTGCGGACCAGGGAAGAGATAACCCGGCTGGTTATAAAAATAGGGGGGACCCTATGCGTTTTTTTTAAAAATAAATAATTTAAAAAAAACGCATAGGGTCCCCCCTATTTTTATAACCAGCCGGGTTAAAAACCAAACGACAGCAGCCTGGTAACACCAGGGTGGGAAGAGCCATTGGTTTAGGCCCTCCCCAGCCTAAAGATTATCAGCCTGCTGCCGCCCCAGTCCAGGAGCGCCAATTTTGACGCTCCGGGACCACTGGCACCCGGCTCTTCCCAGTACCCCTGGTGGCATTGGGTACTGGGGTAATAATGGGGGGTTAGTGTTAGCCATTTTATACCGGCTAACACTAGGCCCCGACTTAGTAATGGATTCCGTCTATTAGACGGCTTCCACTACTAAGTCTATAAAGTAAAGAAATAAAGACAAGACACAAGTTAAAAAAAATTTTTATTCAAATAAAAACACCCCCACACCCCTCATTGACTTTTTATAAAAAAAAAAAAAAAAACACCAAACAACCACTGGTCATTGACGTAGTCCATGGAATCCGACGTAATCCACAGGATACCGATATCTGAAAAACAAAAAGGGAGAAACACACAAAAAACACACAAACAGGAGCACAACACCCATCATTGTGAGCGGTGTTGCGCTCCTTACAGTATGCAGCATCTTTACAGATCGCTGCTTACAGTCTGGCCCCCAAGGGGTTAAGGGAGGATGTATTGCATCCCCCTTAACCCCTTGGGGGCCAGACTGATGTCAGACTGCACCCATCCCAGCAAGGAAGGGGTTAATTGACCCCCCCTTCCTTGCTGGGAGGGGTGCAGTGCTGGGAAGGGGGTGGGGAGAGCTCTATACTCACCCCGATGTTGCCTCTTTGCTGGTCCACAGCACAATGAAGTCACTGTGCTGCGGACCCGCTAATAATATGTGTGCTCAGCCGAACAGCCAATCAGCTGAGCGCACATATAATTCTAAATGTTTCTTCTATTAATGCTATTGTGATAACATAATTAAAAGAAACATTTGATGTTTTTATTAAAGTAAAGTGATGATTAGTACAGAATGCTCTATTGCCGGCAATATGAATTAACGGCTTCCTGGAGCTTCCTGTACTAATTAATATTTAATTAATAAAACACATTTTCGTTGAAATAGAATTAAATTATTCAGTTTAGTTGTTCAATAATTTAATTCTAACGAATCCATCATTGTGCAATTAAATATACGGTCAAAAAATAAATATATATAAATATACATTTATTTATATATATATTTATTTTAACAGTATATTTAATTGCACAATGATGGATTCGTTAGAATTAAATTATTGAACAACGAAACTGACTATTACAAAGAAATTGTGTTTTATTAATTTAATATATTAACTATTAGAGGCATCGGCATTCGGCATAATTGCCGGCTATTTTTGAAGTACTCCGTACGGACCGCCTGTCAATCCACGGCCGCATTTCCAGCCGCAAACAATGGTCTTGTTCAATTTTTACGGGTCCGTTTACGATAAGGCCTTAGATTCATACATAGTGTGCACTGTGCAGCCGTATATCGTATACTTTCCAGCGTACACATGAACCGGAAAAATCCGGCCGATGATTTACCGCCCGCAATACAGCCGCACAGATACAGAGTGTGAACCTAGCCTAATTGTGCAAACAAACACCGATCAATCCACACATGGGAGACAGAAGAGAGCAGGGGTGCTCTGTGGACAACCCCTACTCTCGGCTATCTCCCACATGTGGATTGATCAGTGTTTGCACAATAAATGACCATTTATATGTACCTGGTGAGTGCCGCCTACTTACGTCTTCTCTTACATAATAAAAAATACACATGGAAAAAAAAAAAAAAAAAGAATCAGTACAAAACACCATTGGTAAGGAGACACATATACACTCACTAATGATATTTCAATTATACATACATAGCACATGGTGAGCACGCCAATAGAACCCTCAATAGAATGTAAATATACATGTATAGTGGAGTAGAGCACAAAAAGGAAAAACAATGTAATGGAAAGAAAAAGACAATGTAACCTGCTGAACAAGCCTCTCAAGTAGTAAAGGAATCCCCCTTCCCTGGTATCCTACTGCCAACTGGCCAAATACTGTAGACTCCACACAAATACATATCAAAATACCAGCAAAATGCCCATGCACACAAACATATGTTGCTGTGTTCACCCAATACTCACCCAAAGCGCGTTTTGCATGGCTTTACCAAGCTACACGAAACGTGAGTTGGGTGAGTACGCGAATGGTGTTTAGTATATTTTGTGTATTTTATATTATTTTTTGTCATTACCAATAAAGGATATTTTATATTTGGTGTATTTATGTGTTTGGCATTTTTTGTGATCTTTGTTAATCAACATGGTTCTCTCTAGATGTACATATGTGTATGGACAGTCATTGTGCATGAAGGGAAGTATTTGCTTTGCAATATGTGGATCTATATCACATGAGCATCCAGGTTGCCTATATGTACGGTAAGGTTGTTACTCTGGCAAAAATCTTTTTCTTTCAAATCAAATGATTTCAGAGAGATTATAGAGATTTGTAATTTACTTTTTTTTAAAAACTCCAGTCTTCCAGTACTTATCAGCTGCTGTATGTCCTGCAAGAAGTAGTATTTTCTTTACAGTGTGACACAGTGATCTCTGCTGACGTTTCTGTCCGAAACAGGAACTGCACAGAGCAGTAGCAAATTCCCATAGAAAACCTTTACTGCTCTGAACAGTTCCCGTCTTGGACAGAGATGTCAGCAGAGAGCACTGTGTCACACTGGAAAGAATACACCACTTCCTGCAGGACATACAGCATCTGATAAGTACTGGAAGACCTGAGATTTTTAAACAGAAGTAGATTACAAATTTATATAACTTTCTGAAACCAGTTGAAAGAAAGAAAAAAGAAAGAAAAAGTACCCCTTTAATGTTTATCAGGTGAGTTTTGCAGAATGTTAGTAAAGGATTGTGGTGACAGCTGGAGTTATTATTTACAGCCAGGATGAATAACTTAATTGCTGAATAAATAATGAAACATTTTAATAATCCCCGGTCTATGTGCAAATGACCAGATGTTCAGCAAGTAGAACTATTGAATGAATGGCAGAATATAAGACAAACAGTAAACTGATTTTCTTAAGAAACAGACATATTTATATAAGCTGAAGAAGTGGCATTTCGCTTTTGTAGAAACCAGCTGAGACTAAATAAATGATGTGACAAATTATTGCATTCTGTTAGTTTTAAATCACATGCCCGAGTCGGGGGAACAAAGGGCTTCAGTAATGTTTAGCTATGAGAGGAGGAAATTCCACAAAATTGCAATTATAATCCAATTATCATGGGATTTTTTTTTATACTAGAAACACAAAAAAAGCTCTGCAGTATGTATTTCACCAGCTAGTAAGAAGGTAAAGAGAAAGAAAAATTAACAAGCATACAGGACAAGGTTATAGATCATGTTATTAAAAAGAAATAAACAGTTTACATTAATCAAAATAGACACACATTTAAAGGGGACAGGCTTACCCCTCCAAGTCAGCGCATGAACCATTTCTGTTACAGCCATGATAGAATGATTAGAAAGGACAAGAATCTTAATTACCAGCAAGTTAAAGAAAGCAATGAGTCGTCTGGAGAGGGAAATCCATAATCTCTTCAATGTTATGTAAGCACAGTAAAGTGGTATTTTTGTGCACCTTTCAGAGCACTGTATGAAACTTTATTCTAGGTTTGCTACTAAAGAATATACTGTTATTTTCCATGCAAGCTGCCTGCTGGTATTGATTGCACACTGTACGGTGGTATTAGTAGAGCAATGTGTACAAGCATTATTTGGTCTATTTTTCAAACTGCATTGCTCTATATTGTCTTCTATGCTGGTGCTATTTCTGATGGTGTGGTATAAAGACAGTGTAGGGGAGCAAGATTCCTCTTATGCTTGTGTGCAGTGTATAATAAAAGCTAGGCTCCATCACTAGGTCAGGGACTGCTGAAAATTACAGATGCAGCCTGCTGCTGAGCAGACATTCTGTGAAAATGCCATACACAAATTATAAAGTTTATAAAGGCCAGTGCTACTTCTCATGTACATGCACACAATAACTTTTTAAGAAAAGCTATGTGACATGACAGATATGCTTTAAGCTAAAATTGTATAAATTAAGTATTGTATGGCGCTAGAACAGTTTAATGTGGGCACCGGTTGAAAGAAGTCAGAATTTCCCAACATCATTGGATTTTTCAGAATGTTAATTTTCGTGACTAGCCTTGGCTGAATAAGTATTGAGTCCACGTTCTTGTGCTTACTGAGCAGCAAGGCATACATTGCTGGATTACCACTTGACTGGTTAAAATTTATATACGTGTACTTACTGTATATTGCAAAGCTGCATAAAATGTATTAATTATAGTGAATTATGATGCAACGAGTCCTGTTATTCAATCCAGCTCGAGGCCCTATTACCCGGAGCAATAATCGGCCGAATCAGGACAATTTGGCCAATTATGTCTCCATGTAACAGATACAACGATCAGCCGGAGACAACGATGGTCGACTAATCATTTGTTTAGGTTTGAACCTAAAATCATTGGGCGCCGACCGTGCATCGCTACGTGTAATAGTGATGCGCGGCCGACGGCTTATGACTGCCCAAACACCTGATACCTTACCTCTCCCCTTATCCAGTCTTCTCTCCTGAGTTCCAATCCTGTGATTGGCTGAGCAGCCTGTCAGCTGACAGGCCACTCAGACTCTGCTGCTGCTGCTGCTGCCGGGACTGGGAAGCTGTGGAGCACAGGAGAGAAGACCAGGAGCAGGGAGAGGTAAGGTATCAGGGGTTTGGGCAAGGGCTACATGGACATCGCTAAAGATGTCCATGCAGCCCTTACTGCCCGATTATCGGGCTGTCTAATAGGTCAAGTAAATGAGCACCAATCTAGCAGATCGGTGCTCATTTACTTAAATGATCATGTTGTATTCAGCCCGTGTTAAGGGACCCTAATAGTCAGCAGTAATGCTGTAGAACATACAATAATGGGGTACTCTATATCCCAGCGTTTTTTACCTGTGTATATCATGTTCGTGCATGAAATAAAGATGAATTGAATGTCTAATTGAATTGAGTGCCTCCTCTACCTTTCTTGCTTAGAAACTGGATGTGTATAATCCCCATTTTATTAAAATTACAAAAGCTTTTGTAATGCTTTAATTTGATTATTCTTATGCTGGGGATTTCTTTTTCTGTTTTTTCATTTTCAGACACATACATTATGCAATAGTTACTTACCAAACATACCATACCGTTCTCTTTGTAATTTCATATTCAATGGTGGTGACTGGAAAGTTAAACCTGGAAGCTGCCAGATTCTTTCAGTGGTGGAACATAAAAGTCGCACATAATTGATAATTCTAGGGAAGGTTAGTATAAATCCAGTGCTCCTTGGCTTGTATCACTGCATTCTGTAGAATCTATTTTCATAGTGACCTTCACTTGTGTCCTGCTGTGAAGAAAACTTTATTGTTTTATGTAAATCTCTTTAAAGTTGGTATTAAAATTTTGCCCCCTTTTAAAGGGAATAGAACTGGAATATATAAAGAATTTATATAAATGCATGTAAAGCTATCGCACTCAAAGAGTCATGAAATAGTTTTAGTTGTTGTATTGGTAAACTTCTTAGCCAGGCTGTGACTGTTGCTCTTCCACTCTATGTATGTATTCTTCTATAGGGACACAATACTTGGATGGGCAGTAAAATAATAGGTTAGTTCTATGTGAAGACACCATTATATAATATTAGGTATATCATTGGTCACAGATTGAAAAGTAGAACCATGGGACTACAGTAGGTCTGCAACTGATGGAAACCTTGTTGAGGCTGATTTTACACAGACAGATTTATCTGACAGATTTCTGAAGCCAAAAACAGCAACAGACTATAAAAAAGAACAGGTCATAAAGGAAAGACTGATTTCTCCTCTTTTCAGATCCATTCATGGCTTTGGCTTAAAAAATTTGTCAGATAAATCTGTCTGTGTAAATGCACCCTAAGTTCACACAATGTAAATTATCAATTAATCACAGCGGCTCTTGCAATTTGCATTAAATGGATGGTTTTTTTTTTCTTTTTTTAGCGTACACAGAACCGCAGTTAAACACGTTTTTGTGTATATTAAAAGTAACCTTTGAAAAATGCATACAGTAAACGGACTGCAGAAACGCAGTGTGAACCCAGCTTAAGCAAACTAATGTCCCTAAGGGGACTTATAAAGTGTGAAAATGTTTTTTCAAATATTTAAAAAAAGAAAAACTACCCCAATAAACGTTTAAATAACCCCCTTTCCCATTAGACAAATTATATATTTTTTTTAAATTTAAAACAAAAAGGATAATTGGTATCGTAGTGTGCAGAATTGTTCAATCCAGCAGTGAATATTGTAAAAGGGAAAAAATGAAACACCGGGATTGTTGATTTTTATAAAAAGCGATCAAAATGTTTCTCTTACGCCAATATGTTACAAAAATGATAGATCATGGCGCAAAAAATGATGCCCCAACCAGCCCCATAGGTGAAAAAATAAAAGCGTTATGGCTCTTATAAGGCAAGGAGGAGAACACTGCTTCAATGTGACCTTTACATCCGTGCATCAGTGACCTTTGGTCAGGAAGGGGTTAAGGAATGATGCATGATGCAGAATATAGAGATGAGCGAACCTGGTTCGGGTTTGAGTCCATCTGAACCCGAACTTTCGGCATTTGATTAGCTGGGGCTGCTGAACTTGGATAAAGCTCTAAGGTTGTCTGGAAAACATGGATACAGCCAATGACTATATCCATGATTTCCACATAGCCTTAGGGCTTTATCCAACTTCAGCAGCCACCGCTAATCAAATGCCGAAAGTTCGGGTTCGGATGGACTCGAGCATGCTCCAGGTTCGCTCATCTCTAGCAGAATCCAAGAAGACAAGTTGAGTCAGTTTGACTTAGAAATGTAGAAAGAGATGATAATGACCCTTCACTGTGATCTTGTTTAGTCTTTAAAAGACTTCAAGGAATCTTTATTCTTTACAAAAATAACTGCTCTGGCTGGGACAAGAAATCACAAAAAAGCTTCTCTTTAGGTTTTCTGAATATTGTTGGACATGGCTCCTGTCTTCACTGATGTAAGGAATAGTCAGCCTTAAAAAGGTTCATGCCTTGGTGGAGGATTGATTTCACAGCTTTAGGGACGATGATCTGGGGATATTACTCACTTTGGCTCCGGCACTGTGTATTGAGAAATGGTCATACAGTACCTTAAAGTTTTGGGATCCCCATTGAATTATTGGGGAGCTAAATGATACAGAATCGTTTCCTATGGTAGGAGATGGAAAAACAGCAGGGGCAGGTATAAGTATTGTTGGAGGAGTATAAGAGATACTCTGGGATCCATCTAGATGGGAGGAAATCACCTTAATGAGCTGGCTAATACTGTTGGCTATGTTTAGTAAAGCAATAGAGCACAAATGATGGACATTGCAAACATTTTCAAACATTAAACAACATCTCTGGACAGAGGTGTGCAGATCCTTCCACTATTTAGTTATAAATCCCTTACTCTCACACATTTGGTTAGAAATGCCTCTTAGCTGTAATCCCAAGTAGGTTTCTCATAGGTTTCATAGCAGGCACATAACGTTTTTGTAGCCATATTTTCCATGATGACTTTTCAGCTGGTTTACTGGGTAGGTCATCATCCCTCATTAACAGTTCTAAAGATTAGTCACCTTTTTCCACATTGTTTTAACCAACTATATTTAAAGGGGCATTCATCTAAATAAAAATGTCACGATGTCACCACCTCTGACCAGCCCCTCCAACGTTCAGGTGTTCCTTATTTCTGAGGCCTGTGTGAGAGGCAAACGGCACACTAGGGCCACACATGGGATATTTACAAAAACTGTACATCTGGGGTAATTAATATTTTAGTTCATTGTCTATTATTACCTGCTGTTACAGAAAAATACATCCTATCATTATCTACACAGTTAGTGGTAACAAGGTACATGTGGCTCCTAGCCTAATTTATTAGGTATGTTATTACACTGTATGTCTGTGTTTTCATAGCCAGAGATAATTTGTTGACTTTACAGTTGGTTTCTTGGCTTCCATTTTCTTTCATTGTTTTCATTCTACTAATCATTAATATATATATAAACAATTACACGTATCATATTTGATCATGTTTCTCTAATTTTTTTTCACTTCTATAAATCAGAACATATATCTGCCTCACTTTTCCATGAAAGAAAACATTATTTGCCTTCAATAATGAAAAAATCACTGTAAGTTATGCATCACAAACTGGAGGATTGGGCCAAAATAAATGTAAAAGTTAATAATTATATTTGAACATGAAACTTAGATGTCAACTCGAATTACACTGAAAAACTAAGCTATAAGAAGGAAAGCATGAAACTGTAATGTCTGACATTTATACTCCCTGTTCCTCTGTTAATGAATTTTCCATTACTTCATATATTTTATGACAAAAAAAACAACATTCTAAACTACGACATATTTCATGCCACTTGCCGTTTAAAATTATTTAGTTAATTATTTAGTAGAAAACCCTATTCAGAAGTGTAATTGAATATTCGATTACCCATAGCAGATTTTTACATAAAAAATATCCTCCTTGCTTATTTGCAGTACACTGATCAGCTATAACATTAAAACCACCTGCCTAATATTGTAAAGGTCCCTTATGTGCTACCAAAACAATCCTGGCCTGCATAAACCTCCCAAGATGTTTAATGTGATCATGTGGTATCTGGCATCAAGATGTTACCCGCAGGTGCTATAAGCTGCAATGGCTTGGAACAACTTGGAGTCCTTGTTATGTCATTAAGTAAACGGTTACAATGAAGGACTATATCCGGTCTACAATAATATTTAGGTAGGTGGTATGTGCCAAACTAACATGCCAACCCAAGGTTTCTTGTCACCTGATTCCATAACTCTATTGTCCTGATGCCCCATTGTAAGTGCTTTGGGGTGGGGGTAGGTTAGGGGTTTGGTTCAGCATGAGCATTCAGATTGGTCAGCAACTATACACATATGCAGTGAATGCCACTTCACTGTGTGTTCTGACACCATTCTATTATAGTTAGCACTAACCTCAGCTCTACTGTTAGATTGGACCGAGAATCCAATTTTAGCTCCCACCTGCATCCATGAGCCATTGGTACAAATATAGTAGTTGCCTTTCTTTGGATCATTTTTTTCTTGGAAATATCCACTGAAAATTTATACCTGTAATGTGAAGATGCTCTAAACTAGTCAAGTAGACATTACAATCTCGCCCTCATATCCTTATCGTTATCATTTTTGTACTAACACGCCAATTTTAGGAACTGACCGTTTACATGCCGCTTAATATATCCCCCCTCCCCCTTAACTGGCATTATTGTTATGGCAGATGAGGGTATGCCTAGGCTGATAAAACATGACAATGCTATATTTTACAGAAGAAACATCCGATGACAAAGCATTACGTTTTTCAGGAAAAGGGTAAACAAAAGGATGGGCTGATGTAGGCTATATGTAGTACATTCAATTATTTTGTGCCTATTTTTTTAAAGAAGGTTTAGAGGAGAAGACCGGCTGTTTTTAAAATCTGGCAGCCAGCAGATGCAGGGGGGAATTTGATCAGGAGTAAGAAGTTACTGCTACTCCTGCTACTCACTGCGGGCATGGGGAGAGGTAAGTTCATACTCCTGATCAAATTCCCCCCTGCCCCTGACGGACAGACTTCTTTAATATCACTCTGCTGAGGAGAATTCTATACAGGAGGGAGAGCAAGACATTCAGATAGAGGAAAGAAAGATGTCCCAGTGCTTCATTGATGCATAATGTATATAATATTGGGTAGTTAAAATTATAGTAAGCAATATCCATGATAAAACGTAGAGGAAAGTAATAAAGTAGTAAATACTGACTTGTGTAACGGCTTGAATCACCTTGCTAAAACTAATTGTAATACATAATGTACAGAAATAAAATGAAAAAAATAAAAAATTTCATATTGTCGTATTCAGCTTGACATTTTCATTGCAAGTTTAAATCTTCTTTAAATCTTATTTTTCCACAATATATTTTTTTTCTAGGCAAAACGTTCCAATTATTTTTTTAAACAGCCTATCCCTGCATTGCTACCAGCCCATATTTCTATATACTTCTAATCCTATAAACACAATCATATTGTTTAAAATAGTAATACGCTTTACAATTGCCATGACAGATGCTTAGTCATCGGATTGTATTCCTTTGTCTGTTTTACTTGTTGCTTAGCAATTCATGTTACTGTTTGGGAAGAGCTAATGATGTCACAGTTCAGGAGAGCACATAGGAACTTGTGCCAATCACTTTCACAGTCCAAAGTCTTATCTCTAAAGTTTTATTCACAAGTGATTGAAGTCTATTTCGGGTTAATAAGTCATTTGAAGAGTTAGAACAAAAAAACAATCATGAGAAACATGGCAAAAAAATTCCTCTAAAATAGTAACTCTTTTTGAGGTGGCCCTGTCTAAGGACATGTGGATTCTAATAGGCATAGTTACAAGACCGTAAATCGGTCACCTTATTCTCCATCAACACATCAAGCAGATTTCACATTTGATGTCTTCTTTAACCTACCAGATAAATTGGCCAGTTCAGTGCGTTGGTCACCTTATCTTGGCAAATCAACATGACGACCAAGAGGATTTTCTGCTGTTTCTCATGGCTATTATCTTCTGCAATTTAATATAAAAAGTGTCAAAAAGAATTGTGTTCCCAATATGTATCCTGTTCCCTAAAAAGATAGTTTGGATAGTTTGTAATAAAAAAATAGACCATGAAAAAAATATACTGATAAAGTTAAAATATCAAAAACAGTTACTTCATCGCCATATTGAAAACCCTGTACATATCTCCAATGGGGAGTTAAAACGTCTCTATGCTCTTAGAACATTTTGTGTAGTACACTAGTAAAGACTACGTTCAAACATTTTTGCTGCCAACTGCTCCTTTTTCCAAAGTTACTTATAGTATCCATCTTTTGCTATATTATAGATACAGTGAAGCTGCACAGCAGTCACAGTCACCCAGTCTAAGCCTAATGGTTCATATTCTCTAGTAGTCTAGGGTAAAGAAGGGCTGAATACAAATACATCTGTACTCACAATCTGCCCACCCCAAACCACTTGTACCTTCGGATAGTTGCTTTTAATACAAGATCTGTTCTGGGGTCCATTCGGCAGGTGATGCAGTTATTGTCCTAAAAAACAACTTTTAAACTTGCAGCCCTGTGCCAAACTGGCGTGGCCTACAGTGACTATGCATTAGACTGGCACAACCTCTCCCTCCCTCCTCATCATTAGGAATGCTCCAGGCAGATCTTCTCCTATTCCTTATCTGTAAGAGCACGGCACAAGGGCTGAATCGTTAAGGCACCTGTGCAGTGTTCACTGCAGAGCAATAGGAAACATCCTGCCAGTGGCATTACTAATGATAAAGAGGGTGGGGAGAAGGGACGGAGGGGTGGTGCAAGGTTAGGGCACAGATACTCTAGGCCACAGCAGTTTGGCACAGGGCTGCAAATTTAAAAGTTGTTTTTTAGGACAATAACTGTATCACCTGCCGAATGGACCCCAGGACAGATCTTGGATTAAAAGCAGCTATCCGAAGGTACAAGTGGTTTGGGGGGACAGATTAAGGGTACAGAGTTGCTTTAAAACAGGCTTTGAAGCTTTGATTCCTTGAACCTTTGAAGTTTTTAGTGCCAGACTTAGGAGAAATTACGTAACACATTTTGGGGTGCATATACCCTAAAAAGGTACCTTTAAAAGGTAATTTAGAGCTAAATGTACATATTATTTGAAAACAACAAAAATTTTCATTTTTGTGGCCTAATGCCAAAAACTTTCTGTGGGGTATATATACTTCCCCTCCAGTCTAATCTATCAACGGGGTTCCTATAATGCATGGCTCTCCAAACTGCGGCCCTCCAGCTGTTGCGAAACCACAACTCCCATCATGCCTGGACAGCTAAAGCTTTGGATTTGGCTGTCCAGGCATGATGGGAAATGTAGTTTTGCAACAGCTGGAGGGCTGCAGTTTGGAGACCCATGCTATAAAGTATATCTTTAAATGCTGTGCTGAAAGCTTTGGCAAATTTTATGATAATGTAAGAATAGTAAGTAAGTAATAAGTAAATGAAAAATTATAGCATTACACTATCACATTCCATGTGTTATAAGGTGCTCAAACACTCATAGTTCATCATTAGGTCAGTATGTTACCAGGTATCTTCAGGTAGGATTCTCAGGAGTAAAATAAAAGACCTAATAAATGTTAGCTCTTCTTGTTGATGGAATGTAATTTGTCTTAGTAGGATAAAATAGTGATGCAATATTCAATGATACATTATGTTGGATTTAAGAAGAATTCTTAAGGTATACAGTATGTCAAGTTGTTTAGCCTAGGGTAATCTTTACTGGCAGTTCAGTGTTATTAGAAACCCATAAAATACACACAATAAATCTATCTGCATGTGTACTAGTATATTTTTTGTTAATATTTGCAGTTGCATTTATTATGTGTGAGAAAACATATATAGTGTGTAGGTTATTCTGCATACCGGAACAATCATTATTGTAGATATCCCATATGGCTCCATTTTCTGCTGATCTCATTATTTTTCAACAAATAAATATGTAGGCTGTGTGTTACTGTAGAGAATTCGAGGGAAGGCTTCTACTGCAGTCAGTTGTCTTACGCTTAAGCTAAGGATTGTGCGGCAAATAATTATTTTACTGGCTGCACAAAAGATCCAATCATTGTCCGATCACTGGCCCTTTGGCCAGTGGATGTTCCTAAGAATGCTCATTAAAAATAATCATCCTGTGTAAAAGGTCCTTTAAGACACATAGAGAATAATTTTTATTAAAACATTTCTTAGTTTTAATTGGAACGTGAGACCAAATAGAATTAAGGAAAGGAGGTAAACACATACTAGATAGTTTTACTGTAGGCATTTCCTACAGCAAATCCAAAGGGGGATCTGCAAAAAAAAAAATTACATAAAGTTGTTAAGATTTTGGAGTTGATATTATAAGTAGTGCGGCAATGCTGTGGATTTGATGCAGATTTTTACCTCCCCAGTTGGGGCAATGGAGAAAATATGCAATAAATCCACAGCATGAATAACATACTGCAGATTTTAAACTCTGCACTGCTGGTCAGTACCAGAAAGGAAAGTTTCATCTTTGTGTAGATGGGATTTCAAAAGTCACAACTCCGTTACCGATACTGTAATCTGCTGTGGATTTTCTAGGTGATTTTCTGTGCAGAAAATCTACATTAAATTTGTTGGGTAAAAGAGAATGGTCTTTTGTGGCCAAAAGGCTATGCTGCCTCAAGCTACAAGAGTGATTCACAGGGCGGGGAGCCAATGGCTCGTCAAAAACAGTGCCACATTTAACTGTATGCACTCCTGATTAGGAGTGCATACAGTTAAAGGGAATATGTCATCTGAAAATAACTTGTTTAAATGATGTTTGTATGTTAAACATATATTTTTTAAAAATTTCTAATTTCCAACTTTTCTATCTATATTATTAAATAATCCAGAGATCTTACAGTTTTCACTCTCACTGGGGGTAAAACTAAGCTGAGACTTCCTGTTGTGTCTGTGGCAATAACAGGAGGCTGCTGTAAAGTGATCTGTACAGCATTGCGGCAACATGTGACATCAGCAGTTAGAGGAGACAATAGCAGCTCCCTGTGGAATGAACTCTTCACAGGTCACAGAGTGCGCTCAGTGATGTTTAACACTCCTCTCAAGGAGACAGACTCTGTCTATTGTTTTTTAGGTCTATGAGTCTTGCTGTGAATCATGTCACTAAATTCTGTTAAGAACAGCCCAGGCAAGATGGCAGCCCCCATAACAATGTACAAAAAGTGAAATTAAAAAAATCCAGTCGGAATAGAAACAGATTGGAATAAAAGAACTTTAAAAGAATTTTTAGTATCTGATTCCTATTAGTAAAAATAAAAAACAAAACATGTAACTGATACAAGTACCCAGAGGCACTTGCCCTGTGCTGATGTGCAGGCTAGCAGCAGAACTGGAGCTGTCTAGAATTCCAAATGCTCCCATAGGCTTTTATAGGACATCTCTAGCAGAAGTACAGACGAAAATAGGATTGGATCTATAATTTCCTACCCTACTTTCCGAAACAGACACC
The DNA here is from genome assembly GCF_027789765.1 of Dendropsophus ebraccatus. NCBI lineage: Eukaryota > Metazoa > Chordata > Amphibia > Anura > Hylidae > Dendropsophus > Dendropsophus ebraccatus. The sequence goes on along the minus strand of NC_091458.1, from coordinate 115,352,457 downwards.
CTTCAGGAAAATTCTGCCATAGTGACTGATTGGCACTCCGCAATCACCGCTGGCACAACACACCAGCCACACAGGTCTATTAGCCATGTAAATGATCATGCCTCATACGTGTATGTGCAGAGCTTTAAGGGGTTAAAAAGCTCTGAACAAATTTTAAAATATAGCAACATTAGGCTATGTACTATGTGATTTTAGCAGGGAAAGGTGGCCATCTATAGATAATGACAGCGGCAACATGATGACCATTATAATGATCATTCCCATAGTGGGAACATATGCTTAGATGGACTTTTTTTCTTTTTTTATAGACTATACAATTATGTAACTATGTTGTATCCTGCATAAAAACAACCTGTGTCAAGCAGTTCCACATTGGAAACAAGCTGGCTTAGACATACATGATTTGTGTTTGCACTTCTTCTGCATAGTGACCTTTGCCCTTTCCCCTTAAAGCTTATATTGGCCAATGTGCATGTTTCAACAGCTGTGAGCACTGGTTTTCCTCAGTGGTGTTTAGTCCAACTTTACATTTAGTAACAGTATGATCTCACTTGTAACGCTGACATATTCGGACAGTTTCTTATCTGTGCCTAATAAAAATTGGGGTTTTGACATAACATAGACTGCCTGGAACATAACATATTTACTAAGCTCACTCCCTTCACACACCTAAACTCATTTATGTTTGTTTATTTTTGTTGCTTATTTATAGCTAACATATTCAAATTTCCTATCCTAGATATACACAATAACGCCATTTTTACAGGAAGCCAATTTTTTATTTATTTGTTAGAGTGCAGGAAAAAACCCACGTTATCACACAGGGAGAACATACAAACTCCTTACAGATGTTGCCCTTGGTCAGAATTTAACCCAGAACTCCAGGGCTGCAAAAAAAAAAAAGACTTTGCAGCCTATTATTTTGGTTCCATTCAGTCCTACTTAAAGTGACTCTGTACCCACAATCTGACCCCCAAACCACTTGTACCGTCAGCTGTTTTTAATCCAAGATCTGTCCCGGGGTCCATTCGGCATGTGATGCAGTTATTGTCCTGAAAAACAACTTTTAAACTTGCAGCCCTGTCTCAAACTGCCTTGGCCTAGAGTGTCTGTGCCCTAGTCTTGTACCGCCTCTCCGTCCATCCTCCCCGCCCCTTTTTACCACTAAGAATGCCCCAGGCAGGATTTCTCCTATTCATTACTTGTCTGAACACCGCACATGACCCAACACATGAGCAATGTTCAGACAAGTGATGAATAGGAGAAATCCTGCCTGGGCATTCCTAATGATGAAGAGTGGGGGAGGAGGGATGGTGCAAGCCTAGGGCACGGAGACTTTAGGTCACGCCAATTTGACACAGGGCTGAAAGTTTAAAAGTTTTTTTTTAGGACAATAACTGCATCATCTGCTAAACGGGCCCCAGGACAGATCTTGGATTAAAAGCAGCTATCCAACAGTACAAGCACTTTGGGGTTGAGGGGGGCAGATTGTGTGTACAGAGTTGCTTTAAAACTAGCCATACAGATTGATAATTGTGTATGGGATCATAAATAACATATGGCTGATAACTTTAATTATGAGTTATAGAGAAACAGGCCATGATATGGTATAATAAAGCTATATGGATACACAGTTGACCACAAAGAACAATTCATATGTCTCCAATCACTATTCTCAAAGAAACCTGTCTCTTAAAAAAAAAAAAAAAAAACTCCTAATATGCCATAGTGACATGTCTGAATATGAGAGGGGTCCAGGTGTTGGGCTGAGCACTGTACCCATTCTTTTTTTGGGGGGATCGCTCAGGTGTGCTCTTACAGGGGCTCAAGCAGTAAAAGGATATTCAGAGTAAATCACTTATTTACAATCGAAGTTATTCAAAACCCATCTGCCCTCTTAAACACAATGCTTTGTTCAAATGACATTTCCAAAGAAATTTATTTGAGAAGAGTTACAAAGCCTCTTATCTGGCTTTAGACATTAGTAAATTGTATGACTGCAGGAGAAGTTTAGGGGTAGTACAGATCTTCCGGTAAGTATCTGACCTACTAAAATTACAGCATCTTATCCAGGAAATCACAAAACATATCAAAAGAATATTTAGGGAACTACCAACATCTGTTGCTAAACAATGACTCACAACACTAAAGTAAATACATGCCAAAGTTTGGGTATTTCCATGTCCAGATCCTGTCTCGATTTGCTGTATAAAATAGTATGGTAATATATCTTAAGGAAGCATTTAGTGGCTATCATGACTACTAACATTAAATAAGTATTTCCATCCAGGGGTGTAACTAGAGGGGGTGCAGAGGGTATGATTGCAAGGGCCAGCATTAGAGGTGTGCAATCTTTGTGACCACATAGGGCACATCACCCCCATCAATCAAAAGGTCAGTGCCAGCTCCTAACAAACCTGGGGAAGTGCGGTGGCTACTGTCAGGTGCATCGCTGCCCCCTTTAACAATAATCATGTCCAATGACATGCCAGGTATCAGTAGTCCTGGAGCATAAAAAATGGCACCCCTGGATCGGGTGGTAAGAGGCTGAGGAGGGCTAAAATAAATGGCCCTTTCCACCCTGTTACTACTAGCCTACTGCTGTTTGGTTTTTTAACCAAACAGCAGGGTGGTTATGAAAGTGTGGGGAACCCTATATGCTTATTTAAAAAGAATTTACAAGAGACAAAAAGCGTGTAGAGTTTCCCATGCTTCCACAACCAGCCAGGTTAAAAAAACAAACAGCAGCAGACTAGTAATACCAGGGTGGGAAGGGACCTTTATTTTGGCCCTCCCCAGCCTAATAATACCAGCCTGCCACTGTCCAGTCCAGGAGAAACATTTTTGATGCTCCAGGACTGCTGGTACCTGACTCTTTCCAGTACCTCTAGTGTGATGGGTACTGGTGTAATAATGGGAGGGGGGTTAATGTTAGCCATTTTACAGACTAAGACTAAGCCCTGGCTTAATAATGGATGCCGTCTACCAGGCAATTTTTTTCTTTTTTATAAAAAAAAAAAAAAAAAAACACACATCCCAAACCACTAGTTTCCCATTTTATTTAAAAGAAAAACACTGGTCATCAATGTATCGACTATGTACGAATCCAACATAGTCCTGGGAATACCGGTGTCTGAAAAATTAAAAAAAAGTTAGTAAATGAAGGTTCAGGGGAGAGTTGTTACTTTGGCCATTATGGGGGTTAAAGAGGTTCTTTGACCAGGACCTCTTTTTACAGAATGCACAGGGAAGGGAGGTAAAAAAAAAAAACAATATCAACTTACCTCCCTTACTCCCACATTCTGCTGCTCTGGTGACTGTCCGCTTCATGGTCTGAGATAGGGCTACACACATGAAGTGTCGGGCTCATTCAGCGGCAGAGGCAGGACACTGCTGCAGCCACTGAATGGCTGAGCTGGCCTGACAAGTCATGTCTCTAGTCCTGTCTCTGACCAGGAAGCAGATGGATACCGGAAAAGTGGTATGCACGCGGCAGCACGAGAGCCAGGGGGTAAGTAGGTAACACACAGGCTTAGCAGCCCAATAGCAATTATCTTAAGATTAGATGCAAAGGCACAGAGGAACTCCATAAAATATTTTATGTTTGGATACACTGGCCCAGTAGCTTCAGATATTGTTGGTTTTGAGCAGACAGTATCACAAATAACAGGTTTAGATACACTAGAGAAACATTACAGGCCAAGGTACTGATTTTTCTTCTAATAAGGGGCTGAGGCTGTGGTGAACACAAGCTTGGAATCTGGGGGTGTGGCCTATGTGTACAGCTGCCATCCTCAAGATGGCCACCCCTATCAGCTGTTTCCATGTTAGTTTCCTTACAATATAAGGCTGGGTTCACACTATGTATATTTCAGTCAGTATTGTGGTCCTCATATTGCAACCAAAACCAGGAGTCGATTGAAAACACAGAAAGGATCTATTCACACAATGTTGAAATTAAGTAGCGTAATTTAGCGTCAACAGCAAATACTTGCTGTTATTTTAAAACAACGGCTGTTGTATTGAAAAAATGGCAGTTATTTACCGTTATATGGCGGCCATCCACTCAATTTCATCATTGTGTGTGAGCCTTTCTGTGTTTTCAATCCACTCCTGGTTGAGGTTGCAAAATACTGACCAAATACTGACTGAAATATACTGTGTGTGAACCCAGCCTTATGATAGAATTAACATCTAATGTTATATTTACGTTCTCTCTACTGTAAAATAACTGAGTATACTTTTTTGGATCTCTTTAAACCCCAAGAGGTGGCTTTGTAACCCTTCCCAGACTGATTTATTTATATTAATTGCAATTTTTAATTTCTTTTGAAACCTAATTTCAGCAAGGCATTGAATTGTGGTAAAAACTTTATGACGACAACTTATTTTTTACCAACAAAAGTGTGTGTCCATTAGTCACTATGGGGGTGCGGTTTCCTCTTTTTATGACTGTTACAACATGCTGTTGTTCTGTATATATTGATAATCTCAATCACATTTTGTTAATTTAATACTTTTTGGCATTAATGAAGTGTCGGATAAAGTATACCACCATCACATATATGGGGGTAAAACCATGACAATGCCTATGAAGACCTATCCATGCCTACTTGGACGATCTGCCACAGTCGACCTACAAAATAAAGATGACATGTCAGTTTTACCGTAAGGTGGCGTGTTCTCTAGTTTCCTATAGTCATGTAGCTAGAATATTTTCATTTTTCCCAATGTGCCTGTGAGATTTGGAGCTTCTATCAGAAAAACTGAGCTCCTGGCAATGTTATCTGGATATATTAATCAGAGTTTTGGACCTACCATACAGCTCATAAGTCCACCCATGTTTTATGCAGTTATAGGCTGGGTTCACACTACGTGAAACACCTGCCGTTCTGTGAATCGGCCAGGTCACAGAAGGGCTGATGTTTGTGAAGATCATCCCGGACGGATGACAATGGAGAATGCAGTCGGAGCCATTGTGTGACCTGTCAGGCTTGTGTGGCCGCTATTCAATGAATAGTGGCCGCACAAAATTCACATGTCAGTTTTTCATGTGGCCACTAGGGATCCCGGCCAGAGTGTATACTATGTGTATACTCTCCGGTAGGGGTTCTCTCAGACTACACTGCACATAACTTTTGTATTAATCACGGCCGTTGTTGAAAATCGGCAACAAGAGCCGTGATTAATACAAAACGTAAGTTTCTGTGAACATGGCCTTAGTCTATAAAATGTAACTATTCCTTTATTTTATTCATGATAGCTTACTGATCATATTACACTGATCTACTTGTGGGATCTATAGGCCTTTGAATAGGAAAAAGAGGACATATTTTCCGATGCTCCAACCTCGTTAATTTTAATATCTGGCAAACAGCTGAAGTTCTATTCTGATCCCTATCATAAAATATAATCCCAAGTGTAATCTTTATTTCCAGTCATCATATAGCCTCATTATACTGGCTGTGTAAAGTCTATACGCAATGTTATTGGTTATCCGCTTTGTGACCTCTGTCATACAATAAGACAGGGCTAAGGACATATACAGTAAAGAACACATTCTTATTTCAGTTATAGTAAAGTGTATAGGATAAGCTTCAATATGGGAGCTACTGTATGGGTCCGATGTAAGAAACATTATTGTACAGTTCTGTTGTATAGTGCTTTACCTGGGGTATAGTATCCATGATGTGTGATACTGACTATAATATGTTTTTAGCCATCTTTCCAGTTTCAGATAGATAGATAGATAGAGATGTAAAATAGTTGTAATATAATGAATAATTTAAGAAGTCAGTGTAGTGTTATGACATAAGTTTTAATGCATACGGCCTTAATATAAAATAGAAATATAAAGCTCCTACTGAAAATAGGATTTAGCTTGTAAACTGCTACCTAGTAAAATGATCAGCCTACACACCAATCCATGACAGCCGAATGTTCGTCCTCTCTGAATCAAGAGTCAAATATCAGTATCCTAAAATACTCCCTGAATAAATTGCACACTGACAAATTACCCTTTACAGGGACATGCTCGCTGAAGTTTTCTCCTGATATATGAGAATATCTGAAAAGCCCCCACTGACATATATCAAGTGCATGTCATAAAATGTGTTGTATAGCCATAGGCCGTGCAATATGAATAGTCATTCTACAATACTGAAACTATAAAATCTACAGTGTGGATCTCCAGATTAAGAGTGGTTTATTTTATGAGATTTGTATAGATAATAGTTACCTTTCTGTCTTCTTACATTATATGCATGATATTATTTGAAAGTTTATTTATTTATTTATTTTGCAAATGGTCTCCATCAAAAATATTCTGCTGTTTTGTGTCAATAGTTTATATGCAATTTTTTTATGTTTCCATGGTTACAGACTACAAAGAAACCCATTGTAGCCTGATGCATATTCCTATCTGTCCCCTACCGAGAAGCTGCCCTGCCTATATCACCGAGAGGTAAGTTCCTGATTGATTAATATTTTTGATTCACCCTTTGCCAGTAATAGAATCCTGAGGGAATGAATGATCTCTAAAAATTAATTTTAATTTTTTACCTTAAAGTGAAAATACCGTCAGAGAGGGGAGGGGGGCAGGGAAGGAAAGAACGTCCCACTGGGGGCAGGTTGGCCCGCCTCCGGTGCTTCAGGCAAGGCCTGGAAATAGACCGGCACCACACACGGGAACCAGGCCATGGTTCAAAAAAAGAACCGTGGCACTGATAGTACATTTGCTTTAAAATATGTATAAAATACACTTCTATTGCCAAAATTACAACAACTGCCATCATAGTGCACTATTCACATTTAAAGGTTCAAGATCACAGGACTCAATTCCCATAGTAAATCATTTTCTCAAACTCACATTTTATTAATTGCAGTCACAGTGTGCACAGTGTCCTGCTTTCCCATATGCACTGCAGTCAGTACATCAGTCCTTATATAAAGAATCCTTATTTATATTTATCAGTTATTGTCCTGTATTTACGGTATGCACTGTTTTTTTTTATTGCACTTCCAATTTATTTTTGTTGCACATCAGTCTATAGGTTCTTTATCTTCTTCCTACTTACTTTACCTATGTTCGATCTTTTTATTTGCCTTTCCATTCTGATTCACATAGCTCTATGCGTTTCCCAGACATTTCAAGTTTGAGATTGCTAGAGGTTTGGCCACTGGGACCCCCACACTCTCCAGAATAAGGTTGGCACACATGCCACCACATAGTTTAACTCACGATGAAACCCAAATGGCATTGTGGTGAAACATATTTTTGGAGTTTTCTATTGGTTGCAGATGTATTTATGTAACAGTGTGTATTATGTAATTATTTTACATAGTAAAGATATAAGTGTACTATGACTCATTAGGCTATATCATTAAAGGGTTAAAGTCATAAAGTATACGGTGTAGAAAGTTCTTCAGCATTCTTTGGTATGGTTTGTGCTTGTTAAGTATGGAAAGTTTAGGAGTAGGAAACTATGGCTTGATAAAATGGCTTCTAATGTGACATATCTCCTGCATAGCCTGCATACTGTGTATCTGGTTATTCTCAGGATGCCAAGAGAAAACCCCCTGCAGTTTAATGAGACCCTTACACTACATGCTTGTGGGCAGAAGGAAGTTACTCTATGTTAATCTGATATTTTGTCTGCTCTACTTGTATGCGTGTATCCATGCATAATAACATCAGTAATTACTTCTAACTTAGTTACTTTTCTGGTAATAAAAGAATAACATATGGTAACTATATTTTAGTAGCACCATTTCACATACCATATAATATATTTTAAAACTTTTTTTAAACCTGCTTTCTTTTGCCATATTCTAATGCATAATAGATGATGATAGGTGATTTTTTTTGGATAAGCCATTTAAGGTAGCACTTTGTAATTTTTAAATTTTATTCCCAAAAATGTACAAAAATTAAAAGGGTATGTGCACACCACCGAATACGTGCGGAGGCTTCAAGCGGATTCCACCACGAGGCCTCCACTTTAAGTTCCGCCTGTCCCACAGACTCAGTGACATTCACCGTCGAATAAAGAATTGAAATCTTCATGCGTATTCCGTAGTGTGCACATACCCTAATGAAGTAATCTATTAGACTAAAACTACCCATCAACATGGGGGGGGATACATTCCAGCCTGCAGCCATTCAGGACTTTGGGAAAGCCTCTTTGACTATTTGTACAAAAGAATGAAAGCATTTTACTAAATTTTGAATATGTTAAAGGTAACATGTGTCTCCTAGACAAAAAGACTTTGTAACAGTTGTGGGGATCAGTCTCAAAAACAGTCTTTTGATATGAGACCAGCAACAGGTTTAAAGAAAAATAAGTGGTTTTATTGTCCACAACAGAAAACAAACATACAGCTTTCTTCAGCCAACACCCAGGTATGGAGTCCATGAAAACAGTCATTGGCAGTTATGCGAAACACTCAATTGGTTCACATAGGGCTCTCACCCGAACAGGCGCTGCCAGACACCAAACAGCTCCTGGAAGTCTCCTTCAGCCTCAGTGAAGCGACACACAGCTCCTTCTCCCCAGCCGCACACTCTGAGACTGGAGATCCACACACACCCACTCTCAGCTGGTTCTCCCAGGCTTACAAAGGCCACACCAAAACCTGGACCTGGAGTGTGGGAGCAGCCACCCACCCTCTCTTTGGCATGCTCCCATGAAAGACCGTCCCGGACTAAACTGCATTGCAGCCATACTAAATTATAAACCTGTGCCAGTGGCCTATTGCCGCTGACACCAGCAATCATAGTCTTTCACCTCACCAAGGCCAGGAACCTTGGTGAGACATATTTACCATCTATGATGGTGCCGTGCGCCTTCTTACACAGTGTTAGCAGTTTTGAATGTTAATTACAGATGACAGATTCTCCTTAAGGCTATATTCACACAACGTAAGTAAACATGGCCATAATTAATACTTTACTCACATTGTGCTGCAGCAGAGGGAATCCCGGCCCGAGTTTATACACATAGTATACACTCGACCAGGATCGCTAGAAGCGCCGTAAAAACTGAAATGTCCTGTCAGTTTATACAATGGAGCGCGCGGCTCCAGCCGCATGCCCCATTGTGTGCAGCGGAGAATTAGGATGCGGGCGCGCACGGCCCAATTCATCAGAAGTGAAGATCATCTGGCCAGTACTGCCGTACCTGCCGGGATGATCTTCTATGACAAAATCTGCTGCAATTCCCTATGTGTGCATCCACCCTAAAGGTTATCTGTCACTATGTGCTGCCATGTGCTTTCTACAGACTTTAGCTCCGATTGGTGGATTGGGCTCAAGCTCTATTAATTAGAGTAGGGCTTGTGCATAGAACACTTGCAGTTACTGAGAAGATGTATTTTGCATATCTAAATGAGCATATGATGACCCAAGTGAAACCTGACGAATGAGCAAACGCTCATTGCTGATTGAATCTTTTGTTCCTCCCCAAAAAGGAATGTGCAGCCGATAATGCATTTAAATAGTCAAATGAACAATCCTGCAATTATTTGTGTGGCCTGGATGCAGAATAAATGAGCTTTATAAAATCTCTTCACAATCGGCGCTCATTTGCAGTGCACATCAGGCTTTGTAAAAAAAAACTCTTACTCTCATCCTTCCTAAACCCTCTCAGACAGATATCAAGGTAGTTGTTGTTTTTTTTTTAAATAGTGAATGGGCCTATACTCCAGTACTCTAATAAGTGTTCATGATGCAGCTGTATATAAACAATGAAATGGCTGCTGCTCTCACCCAAGCATGTTGGTCCCCTTCTAAATGTCGATAAGCTGGGTTGCTAGGAATCATCTCACACCAATCTAATATCCCGTGGTTAGTCTATCAATATTCTTATCTTGTAAAACCCTTTGATTTTGATAGCTTTGTTAAATTTGAAGTTAGAATGTGTACAATTTATATTTTTATTAGGTTTTTAATTTTCTTTATAGACATTTGAAGTCATAGCTTTACTCTACCATATTATACATTCACGTTAAAGCATATAGTGTTACACTTTGCAGAACTTTCTACTTGGGTGTATTTTTTGAAAGACAGCTCTTAATAGACCTAACCCTTCCTCTTCTTTTTTGGAAGATTTGCGAGCAATGATTCACTTCCTTTTCTGCCAATCTTCGCCATGGAAAAGCAAGGTAATTGTGTATGGCATCCTTCAAATGTGTTGTCTCTCCATTGCAAGCATCTGGTGTCTGACTTTCTGTGCTCAGATTCCATCACATAATTACTGTACTAGTAGTAAAGTGAGTACATGGTTTAAAGGATTGGCAGGACAAAATGCGAAAATCCAGTTCTTGGATCACATGATAAAACAATTAATCCTTTACTTATATTTGCTCTTTACAATAAGGGAACATCTATTAAGTGATCCTGTGAAGCTTGGACATTGGCTGCATTTCAATCTAGTCAGTTTTATGAGAATATAAAATATGTATGGCAAAATAAACATATTCTTATAAAGACATATTAATATGTTGTGCAATACTGATGTATTTACAGTGTACATATAAAAGTGTATTTATGAAAAACATGCAGACACTGTTGCTGCTTCCAGTAAATGTTCAATATTATCATCCCTCCAATGCTGGATTCACAGCTTATGCTAGTTAATACTGCTCTATACTGTTCTCCCTCCTGCTGCTGCATGTAAGAAAGAGAGTTAGGGAAGCAGGATCTCATCTTCTCTCTGTGTCTATTATATAGGAGACAACATAGAAGCTAGTGTCCGCCGCTTCTGCAGTTGAGATCGGAGGGGAAGTGAAAAGTGTCCTATACAGTCCTATTAAGGCTAGAAATGACATGTAAGTTACAGGTAAGTGACGGGTAAGTTAAAGGGAACCAATCCTAACACAGTGCCCAAGTGTATTTGTGTTTCTCAAGTCCCAACCTACAAAGCCCCAAAAAGTACTTTTATTCATTCTCGTGCTGCATGCTAATTCAGTCATTGGGGCTGTATTTAGCTGTAATCACACCTCTCATTCTGGCATGTGCAGTAAACGAAAAAAGACATTGGCGCTAGTATGAGTGTTAAGGCCTGCCTTCCGTGACTCACAGATCTATGACTCTGAGGTGTGATTACAGTTAAATACAGCCCCATGACTGTGACTACTAAAGGCCCCAGGACACCTGACGATACCTTTGAATGAATTGGTATACAAGGTGGGAATGAATATAAGTAAGTTTTCCAGGCCTATGTGGGCTGGGACTCGAGAAATACAAATATGCTTGGACACTGTGTAAGGCGCCTTATTGACAATGTTTATTAGGTTTCTAGCAAATTTGGGGATTGGTTCCTTTTAAAAAAAACTTCAGCTTTGTCACATGAAAAGGAATCCCTACTATGTGTTCTTACTACAGGATATTAAACCAGAATGTAAACAGTAGGCCCCATATGTATATAAACATTTATGGAGTTTCTCAAAACTAGTAGCGATATATAAAATAAAGTAGTAAATATCGGGGCTGTCATTCTACAGACTGACTTTGTATTCAACTGCACAGTAGTTAAAGTGCTTAAGTTTGTAATATGTTTAGTTTCCCTATTATTATAGTGCTTGAAAAAGCACTATATTGTAATCCATATTCTTCTTCCGTTTCTTCTTCTTCTTCCAACCATTTTTCTGTGTTTAATACAGCCCGAACCGCTTTGCGCACAGACTGCGTTTCGAAGCCCTAGGCTTTGTTTTGATCAGATTTGTCATTTTTAAGAAATTTACGTTTAAAGACGCCGAATTTCCCATAGAAAATGATGGCCAATTGGAAATAATGGCCACACTCTAAACGCTGACAGCCAATCACAGCACATATGCAAATAGCTGAAATATAGCAGCCAATAGGAACTCTAATGTCTTGTCAGGCAATGTATCACAACATCCACTCAGTTACATGTCCACTATTGGCCAATAGAAAATGGAGAAGATGAAAGGTCCTTAACGATTTTGTATCACTGACATGAGTAACATAGTCATGGTAACCAAGCAATAAAGATGAGCAAACCGGGTTCGGGTTTGAGTACATCCGAACCCGAGTGTTCGGCATTTGATTAGCTGGGGCTGCTGAAGCTGGATAAATCTCTAAGGTTGTCTGGAAAACATGGATACAGCCAATGACTATATCCATGTTTTCCACATAGCCTTAGGGCTTTATCCAACTTCAGCAGCCACCGCTAGTCAAATGCCAAACGTTCTGGTTCGGATCGACTCGAGCATGCTCGAGGTTCGCTCATCTCTACCAAGCAGTGCTCTTTACCATTATAAGTAGCAGAGTTCAGTCAGTAAAATAGCAGAGCTGAGGCAGCCATGTAGCAGGGACGGAACCCAAGCCACTCTTAAAGGGACTGTACACAAGCCGCTCTTAAAGGGACAGTACCCAAGCTGCTCTTAAAGGGACAGTACCCTAGCCGCTCTTAAAGAGGCGGTACCCAAGTTGCTCTTAAAATTACGGTACCCAAGCCGCTCTTAAAGGGACGGTACCCAAGCAGCTCTTATAGGGACGATACCCTAGCCGCTCTTAAAGGGATGGTACCCTAGCCGCTTTTAAAGGGATGGTACCCAAGCTGCTCTTAAAGGTACGGTAACCAAGCCGCTCTTAAAGGGACGGTATCCAAGTCGCTGTGTAAGGGGCATTAGATAAGTCGCACTTAAAGGGACAGTACCCAAGCCGTTCTTAAAGTGACTATACCCTAGCTGCTCTTAAAGGGACAGTACCCAAAGTGACGGTACTTAAGTTGCTCTTAAAGGGACGGTACCCAAGTCGCTCTTAAAGGGGCGGTACCCAAGCCGCTCTTAAAGGGACGGTACCCAAGTCGCTCTTAAAGGGACGGTACCCAAGTCTCTCTTGAAGGGACGGTACCTAAGTCGTTCTTGAAGGGGCATTACGTAAGTCGCTCTTAAAGGGACAGTACCCAAGCCGCTCTTAAAGTGACGATACCCTAGCCGTACTTAACCCCTTAGGGACCAAGCCTGTTTGGGCCTTAATGACCAGGCTCATTTTTCAAAATCTGACCTGTCTCACTTTATGCGCTTATAGCTCAGTGATGCTTTAACGTATGCTAGCGATTCTGAGATTGTTTTTTCGTAACATATGGTACTTTATGTTAGTGGCAAAATTTGGTCACTGTCTTGTGTGTTTTTTGTGAAAAACATCAAAATATAATGAAAAATTTGAAAATTTTGCACTTTACGAACTTTGAAATTCTTTGCTTCTAAAAAAAAAAGGCACATGACAAAAATTAGTTAGTAAGTCACATTATCAATATGTCCTCTTTATTCTGGCTTCATTTCGTAAACATATTTCACTTTTTTAGGGTGTTACGGGGCTTAGAAATGTATCAGCAAATTATCAAATTTTCATGAAATTTCCAAAACTGATTTTTTTAGGGACCAGTTCTTTTTTTAAGTTGATTTAGGAGGCTTGTATACTGGAAACCCCCATAAGTGACCCCATTTTGGAAACTAGACACCTTAAAGAATTAATCTAGGGGTATAATGAGCATTTTAACCCTACAGGGGCTGGAGGAAAGTATTCACAATTAGGCCGGAAAAAAATGGAAAATAGAAATTTTCCAATAATATATTTGTTAAGATTAAAGTATCTCATTTTCATAATAAACATGAGAGAAAATGCACCCCAAATTTTGTAATGCAGGTTCTCCTGAGTAGAACGGTACCCCATATGTGGGCGTAAACCACTGTATGGGCACACAGCAGGCCTCAGAAGGGAAGGAGCACCTATTAGCATTTCCAGTTCAGATTTTGCTGAAGAAATTTCTGAGCGCCAGGTGCGTTTGCAGAGCCCCTGTAGTGTCAGCAGAATAGAACCCCCCCAAAAGTCACCCCATTTTGGAAAGTACACCCATCAAAGAATACATCTTGGGGTGTGGTGACCATTTTGACCCCACAGGTATTAGAGGAAAGTATTCAAAAGAAGACAGTAAAAATGAAAAAATTGAATTTTTCCAATAATATGTTTGTTTAGTTTGAAATTTCTCAATTTCACGAGGAACAGGGGAGAAAACTCACCACAATATATGTAAGGCAGGTACTCCTGAGTAGAACGATACCCCATATGTGGGCATAAACCACTGTGTGGGCACACAGCGGGGCTCAGAAGGGAAGGAGCGCCAATTAGCATTTCCAGTTCAGATTTTGCTGAAGAAGTTTCTGAGCGCCAGGTGCGTTTGCAGAGCCCCTGTAGTGTCAGCAGAATAGAACCCCCCCAAAAGTCACCCCATTTTGGAAAGTACACCCATCAAAGAATACATCTTGGGGTGTGGTGACCATTTTGACCCCACAGGTATTAGAGGAAAGTATTCAAAAGAAGACAGTAAAAATGAAAAAATAGAATTTTTCCAATAACATGTTTGTTTAGTTTGAAATTTCTCAATTTCACGAGAAACAGGGGAGAAAACTCACCCCAATATATGTAAGGCAGGTTCTCCTGAGTACAATGGTACCCCATATGTGGGCATAAACCACTGTGTGGGCACACAGCAGGGCTCAGTAGGGAGGGAGCGCCAAGCATTTTCAGTGCATGATTTTCCTGAAGAAGTTTCTGAGCGCCAGGTGCGTTTGCAGTGCCCCTGTAATGTCTACAGAATAGAATCCTCCCCCCCAAAATCACCCCATTTTGGAAAGTACACCCCTCAAGGAATTTATCTTGGGGTGTGGTGACCATTTTGACCCCACAGGTATTGGAGGAAAGTATTCAAAACTAGACCGTAAAAATGAAAAAAATTGAATTTTTTCAATAACATGTTTGTTTAGTTAGAAATTTCTCAATTTCACTAGGAACAAGGGAGAAAAAGCACCCCAAAACTTGTAACGGAGGTTCTCCTGAGTACAATGGTACCCCATATGTGGGCATAAACCACTGTATGGGCACACAGCAGGGCTCAGAAGAGAAGGAGTGTCATTTTTGTTACAGGCAATATGTGGGTGTTTACTGGTTATCTGGGGTGGTAATAGACAATCTCAGAGTGTTTACTGGCTATCTGAGGTGGCAGCAGGCAATCTGTTGGGGTTATGGGCAATCTGGGGTGGTTACGAGCAGTCTGTGCCAATCTGGGGTGGTTACGGTCAATCTGGGGTGGTTACGGTCAATCTGGGGTGGTTACGGTCAATCTGGGGTGGTCACAGGCAATCTGGGGTGGTCACAGGCAATCTGGGGTGGTTACGGGCAATCTGGGGTGGTTACTGGCTGTATGGGGTGGTTATGGGCAATCTTGGGGTGTTTACTGGCTATCTAGGGGTGGTTACTGGCTATCTGGGGAGGTGACGGGCAATCTGGGGGTGTTCACTGACTATCTGGGGATGCAACGGGCAATCTGGGGTGGTGACGGAAAATCTGGGGTGGTGACGGGAAATCTGGGGTGGTTGCAAGCAATCTGTGGTGGTTACAGGCAATTTGGGGTAGTTACAGGCAGTCTGTGGCAATCTGGGGTGGTTACGGGCTGTCTGGAATGGTTATGGGCTATGGGGGGTATACGGGCAATCTGGGGAGATTACGGGCAATCTGGGGAGATTACGGGCATTCTGGGGTGGTGACAGGCAGTCTGGGGTGGTTATGGGCTGTCTGGGATGGTTATGGGCTGTCTGGGATGGTTATGGGCTGTCTGGGATGGTTATGGGCTGTCTGGGATGGTTATGGGCTGTCTGGGGTGGATACGGACAATCTGGGGAGGTTACAGACAATCTGAGGAGGTTACAGGCAATCTAGGGTGGTTACGGGCAATCTGGGGTGGTTGCGGGCAATCTGGGGTGGTTACGGGTAATCTGGGGTGGTTACGGGTAATCTGGGGTGGTTACGGGTAATCTGGGGTGGTTACGGGTAATCTGGGGTGGTGATGGGTAATTTGGGGTGGTTACAGGTAATCTGGGGTGGTTACAAGTAATCTAGGGTGGTTACGGGTAATCCAGGGCACTTGACTTTGGTGACAGGCGTAAAAAAGTGCCGGCACCATTTGGAACAAGCGATCAGTGGTATATAGTATATACCGCTGATCACTTGTACTAGGACCACACCGGGTGGTCACCGATCATTGCCCCATGCTCTCCGCCACCTCCGGTGGTGGAGAGAATGAAGCTTGGATCATTTTTAGGAATCCATCACTGTGAACAGAGTCTGTTCACAGTGATGACGGCGGCCATCTTGGATCAGATGGCCGCCCTGGGAGGGGAGGGTCAGTGGCCAGGTCACTAGGGTTAATTCTGGGGATGGGGGGACATGTTTTCATCTCCTCTCACTGTGGATTCACGGTGAGAAGAGATGAAAGCGTTCAGCTGCGCTGGCAATGCCCGTTACCGGTAGCCGCCTTTATACTGATAATAACGGCGATCACCGGTGAGGGGACTGGCCGGGACTGACCCCACACTCTGCCCCAACCCCTCAGCTACCTCCGATAGCTGAGAGGAGGAGGCTGCGGGCATTACCGGCGCCGCTGCACTATTCTGCACCATCGCCATAAAGAGCTGATGGCAGCAGAATAGACCCCATTAGTGATCGCCGTAAAAATCCGTATCGGCGGTCACTAATAACATAATACATGTATTCTCTGGGTCGCTACGGTTACGGCGATACCACATTTGTATAGGTTTTTTTAACTATTACCGCTTTGGCGCAATAGAAACTATCTTCCTAGCCAAAACCCACAAAAACTGTCCCTGCATTGCAAGATCCATAGCGTTCTCATCTTTTGCGCGACAGAGCTGGTTTTGGGCTTATTTTTTGCGGGAAGATCTGTAGTTTCTATTGATACCAAGTTTTATATGTATATGACTTTTTGATCTCTTTTATGACGTATTTTCTAAAGTGGATTGATAAAATACAGCTATTCTAGTACTGTTTTTTTTATTTTTTTTTTACAGCGTGTGTCGTGCGATATAATTATTGATATAGTTTTATAGATTGGGTTGTTACGGACGTAACGATACCAAATATGTATAGGATTTGTGTTTTTGATCACTTTTATGTAATGTTTTATAGTGTATGGGGAATGTAATGCATCTTTATTATTGGGGGGGGCTGGGGGGGGCTGTGTTGTGTTTGGTGCACACTTTTTTTTCACTTTTTTTTACTTTTACACTAGTGTACATTACTGTACACTAGTGTAAAATACTTAGATCACTGATACAATACATTGCAGTACCTGATGTACTGCAATGTATTGTATCATGCCTCATGCTGACAGGCAATAGCCGCGGCCACCCCTGTCAGCATGAGGCATCTCCATGGTGACCCCGGGGACCTTCATTAGGACCCCGGAATCACCATGGAGACATCGGGACCCCGGACGGCGCCGCGGGACATCGCGATCATGTAAGTGAACCACGGCGCCGTCCGGGATCCACCGGGACCCGTTAGATGCCGCTGTCATGGTTTGACAGCGGCATTTAACGGGTTAAACTGCCCGGAGCGGAGAATCCTCCGCTCCGGGCAGTTACAGGAGGGTGTCACCGGTCACACTGACCGCTGATCACCCGTCCTGCAGCCGCCGGCGGGCGGTAATTTATTCCGATGCGCCCGCCGTTAAAAGGCGTACGCATCGGAATAAAGCCCATTAGTGGCCGCCGTGAAAAGGCAGCATGGCGGTCACTAAGGGGTTAAAGGGACGGTACCCAAGTCTCTGTGTAAGGGGCATTAGATAAGTCGCTCTTAAAGAGACAGTACCAAAGTCGCTCTTAAAGTGACGATACCCTAGTCGCTCTTAAAAGGACAGTACCCAAGTCTTTCTTAAAGTAATGGTACTTAAGTCGCTCTTAAAGGGATGGTACCCAAGTCGATCTTAAAGGGGCGGTACCCAAGTCACTCTTAAAGAGATGGTACACAAGTCGCTCTTGAAGGGACGGTAGCCAAGTCGCTCATGAAGGGGCATTACATAAGTCGCTCCAAAGGGATGGTACACAAGCCGCTCTTAAAGGGACAGTACCCAAGTCACTCTTAAAGGGACTGTACCCAAGCATCTCTTAAAAGGACGGTACCCAAGCCACTCTTAGAGGGACGGTACCCAAGTCGCTCTTAAAGGGACGGTACCCAAGTCGCTCTTAAAGGGACGGTACTTAAGTTGCTCTTAAAGGGACGGTACCCAAGTCGCCCTTAAAGGGTCAGTACTTTAGCTGGTTTTCAAAGGATGGTACCCAAGTCTTTTTTTGAAGGGACAGTACTTAAGCTGGTGTTAAAGGGACAGTATTTAGGTCGCTCAAAGCGTTGGCACCAAAGTCGCTCCTTAAGTGACTGTACCAAAGTCGCTCTTAAAGGGAGTGTACCAAAGTTGCTCTTAAAGGGACTGTACCAAAGTTGCTCTTAAAGGGACTGTACCAAAGTTGCTCTTAAAGGGACTGTACCAAAGTTGCTCTTAAAGGGACTGTCCCAAAGTTGCTCTTAAAGGGACTGTACCAAAGTCGCTCTTAAAGGGAGGGTATCAAGGGTTAAAGTTTCTCTCAAATAGAAGTCACTGTTAAAGAGGCGCACTTTTCAAGCACTATGCATTTTCCTGGAAATGCAAATCTAGTTCATATATATTGTCTACAGATTATGGAATGTTATAAATACATACATCTACAATCAGTATATTACCCAGAAAGTGTTGTCTTCTTGTATAATGGTATGGTCTACTAAATTAGGAATTTTCAATGGTGACAATGTATATCAGTTAATACTGCTTCCAAAATAGTTGACTGCCTAGTTCCCCAATACTAGGGGGGGGGGTTATAGAACTTTAATGTTGTTGGCCTTTCCTTAGCATAGGTCAATTATATCAGTTCGGTGGGGTCCAAATAATCCTCTTCCAATCAGTTGATTGAAGGAGCCACAGCACTCGTCACTGTTTACAAGGTAAAGCACTGTACATGTTATAGTGGCTGTTCCTTGTACTGCTGTTCACTACATTACATTAAAATTAATGAGGCTGAGCTACTGTATATCTAGTACAATAAGACATCAGCAATAAAATGGGTGAAGCTTATCCTGGTAGAAAAGAAGCTGTAGCACATGCTCAAGCACCATAGCCCCTTCAAGCATTGGAACAGTGTGATTGTCAGGAGTTGGACTCCATTGATCGGAAAGTGATATCCTAATTATAAGAGCCAGATTAAAAAGCATCTGTCACCAAAACACTGTTTTCTATGTCATTAGAGCAATCATTATAGATTCAAAGATATTTTCTACACTACAAGATGTTCTTCCAGCTTCATTGCAGCTGTTCTGAATTGTATATCTGAATATTTACAAAATGCTAAATATTCAGTAGAAGCTTTGCCCTTAATAAATCCTCTAAAAATTAAAGATTTAACAACTTGGTCTGCCTAGTTATACTCTAATGCATTACCTATGTAAATCCATCACATATTGAACCAAGATGGTAGCTCAATAGTATGTTAACCCCTTATATTATCCATGCGGCTATATAAGTTCCTGCTGCACATACTCCGTGGAGCAGAAACGTATATAAATGTCCCTGACTGTGAAGGGCTTTTAATGTGTGCAGGGCTGTTTCAATGCGATCGGCCCTGCACACATTACTGTCCCCAGACGCGGGCATAATGGCAGGAAGCCGTGGCCCCGCAGCTGCCGCCAGTCATTAACCACCTTTAACAAGGCGATGCATAGTGATTGCAGCGTTTAAGGTAGTCAGTGACAGGACAAGGACCTGTCACTTACTGACCGGGACCCCAGTCCTGATCCCTTGTACTGTCAGGCGGGGGTAAGCCACTTACCTTTGTCCTGTTGTACCTTTGTCCTGCTCTCTGGCAGACTCTATCTACAGATCGCCAAAAATTCTGATGAATGCTATGCTATGGCATAGCATTCATCAGTATATGCAATCAGAGCATTGCATATAGTATTTAATTCCCCCAAGGGACTTATATATGCAATACAAAATGTGGAAAAAAAATGCCCCAGTAAAATGCATTACCCCCTTTCCCATTATACACATAAAGCATTTTTAAAAAATAAAAATATTACATATCGTAGCGTGCAGAATTATCCGATCTATTTAAATAACAATATTGTTCACACATGGTGAACAGTGTAAATGAAAAGGGGAAAAAAAACACCAAGATTGCTGATTTCAAAATTATATTTAAAAAAATATATATATAAAAAACAATCAAAATCACAATTTGACCTGGACATTCAAGCATGAATGACCTTTGCCAACCAGTGAATGTTTAAGATTTTGTGTAAAATGTAAAACTAGAGAATGTATATAGTTTTAATGAAACTACATTGCCATGTTCAATCTAGAATATTATTGTATGCAAATGGAAAAATCCATCTTTAAATAAAAAAAAAAAAATTAAGTGTTTCTCATAGTTTGTTACCCAAAGTGTATACCACTAGTTACTTGGCTGCAAATAGTTGATCTGGAATGCATGCTTTAGAAAAGACATGGAATCTGGGGTACCATTTAGTTATATAATATGGCTATTGACTAAATATCATGGGACTAGTAACTTCCAATGAAATTGGACAAAAAATTGTAAAAATGTCAAATAGGGCAAAGAAAGCATTCAAGCTTGGCCAAGCCAACTTGGCAATGCTGGATGGAGTGCCGGGCATAGACAAAAAAAAGCATCAAAAACACATGTGCTGAACAGGATATGTGTGAATAATTATTTATGTTTGTCTTCCAGACTTGAAGACATAGCAGAAAACACAAGAAAACGAAGAGATAAGAAAGTGGTGAAAGCTTTTAGAACTAAAAATCTATTATAAGGAAATCTGTCAGCAGCTCTGTGCTATCAAAACTGCTGACTCCCCTAAATGCCATAAGGAAGGAAGGGGATGGCTGACAGATGGCAGCTTGCATGACTGTGGAAACTGCTTTTTAATGTCCTGGCTGCCAGCTCCTGTCAAGGAGGCGAGATCTTCTTCTTCATGCACCAAGCTGCCTCATGCAACCTGAACAACCAAGAGCACAGGTATGGATCATTCCCCCTTCCTGATGGTTATTGGGGTCAGTCAGCATACAGATTGCTTTTGAGGTAAATTGTAGGATTGTATATGGAGAAGTTCACCGGCACTACTTCTAAATCCAGGCACAGGTAGACAAACTGGGCGTGCTGAGGGCTATACCCACTACACCTGGGGGTGCTCCTTTAAATGCACATAGCTTAACATCTGGTATCATTGGAGTAGTATAGAAAGATAAGGGCACTCACCCAATGTGGTGTATAATCTTCAAGCTTTATTTCATAAATAAGTGCTTTAAAAATCCAATCGCGCACTCGGTCGGAGCAGACGCCAACACTGAACACTGCTATGTCATGATGGCCATTTCGCGCGCATGCGCGCTTCCTCGGATCGGATCGAGGACCGAGGAAGCGCGCATGCGCGCGAAATGGCCATCATGACATAGCAGTGTTCAGTGTTGGCGTCTGCTCCGACCGAGTGCGCGATTGGATTTTTAAAGCACTTATTTATGAAATAAAGCTTGAAGATTATACACCACATTAAATTGTAGGATGCCGTTTTTGAATTAAGAGTTTGCAGCAAGTCTTATAGTTTATTTTTTTTAAATGAGCAGAAAAATCAAGAATAGAAAATAGAGCAAGGTGCACTTAGATTTAAATGGTTGTTAACCCCTTCATGACCAAAGGTCATCGATGTATGGAAATCAAGGTCAAATTGAAGAAATGTTCCTCCTCGCCTTCTAAGAGTTACAACACTATTATTTTTTCTCTTACGGGTCTGGTTGCAGCTAACTCTTTGTACCATAAGCTAAAGTTTTTATCCATTACGGTAATTACATTACCATTTGAAGGATCTTCTATCTCAGAGCCACTATCCTGAGAAGAAACAAACGTTATGTCAGGACTGTATCTTTGCAGAGCTTGATGAATCCCTCGGCTCTTGCTGTGCGTCTGAGAAGGCGCTGATTTTCTTGTATTTGTTCTGTTTCTGTGTTTGTTTTCTTTGTTTTGCATTTGTCTGAACACTTCCCTGCTCACTTATCTGCTCACTTGATTTCATGGACACACCAAACTTCACCTTCTGTGTTCTGTCTGGCCATGTCATGGTTAATCTTTGTTTTGGTTCTTCCTGTGACTGGCAGGTCTTCCTGCCAGTGGATGTGTTTTATTGTCAGGTGCCTGTGCTTGGAGATTAGGGGGATGGTCCAATTGTATTCTGTACCAGACCCCTGGACTCCTATCTAACACCGCCAGTCTGCTTACTCCTTGCTGGTTATGGAGCTTGTCTCTGCCTGCTTCTGACTCTGCTATTCTGTGTTTGTTCTGACCCTTCTGCTTTGTATTTTCTGACCATCCCTGCTTGCCGCCTGCCCCTGACCTTATTGCCTGTTTTTGACTACGCCTATTGGATTCTGATTTTGTACTGCACGACCGTTGCTGACCCGGATTGTATACTCTGGCCCATTGTGTTTGTTTTGTCTGTCACTGTTCTGTGTTACACTTTATCAGTGTAGAGACGGCCATCTTGGTTGTCTGCAGCCGCCTAGGGCTGTCCGTGGCAAGTAGGCAGGGACAGTGGACGGGTTCAGCTAGGGCTCACCATCTGTGTCCTGTCTGACTGCCTTTTGCCATACCTGACGCTAACACGTTATTTGGATTTAAAGGACCTAAGTGCCCGAATGTGGAAACAGCAACAGAATTCACTGACAAAATGGAGGAACATACATATAAAATTACACAGACAATATGTTGTAATTCTAAATATGT
Organism: Dendropsophus ebraccatus; assembly: GCF_027789765.1. Taxonomy (NCBI): domain Eukaryota; kingdom Metazoa; phylum Chordata; class Amphibia; order Anura; family Hylidae; genus Dendropsophus; species Dendropsophus ebraccatus. The sequence continues at coordinate 115,329,753 of NC_091458.1, read as the reverse complement.
GATTTACTATGAAATGTGTCCATGCACAAAGATATCCATTGGATTGACAAGCCGCGAGTTGCAGGTAAGAGTCCGTGAACATATGCGACACATTGAATTAGCAGGTGATGAGGTGGATTGGAATAAGATAAAACCAGTAGCTAGGCACTTTAAGAAATTTCATGATTGTAATTCTCACCTTTTGAAGGTTAAGGGTATTGACAAAATCCATGGTGGAATCCGTGGTGGTAATTTAGCCAATTGCTTGGCACAACGATAAGTGAAGTGGATATGGAAACTTAAAACAATGGCTCCAGTTGGACTCAATGAAACTCTGAATTTTGCACCTCTCCTCTAGTAGGTTTCAGCTCCCCCAAGTGTTTTTCCTTTTCTGGTTTTAGCAGATGTAGTGTCTTTTTAATTTTAATATTTTATGACCAATGTTTTTTTGTATTGTTGTTTTTTAGAATCCTTGCAGTGATGCAACTATGAAATGTGAGAAAATCATGTGACTGTAAGAAAATTTGCTTTATGATGCACCAAAGATGAGAAACTTTAATAATCAATACTATACACTTAACTATTATGAGACTCCGGGTATTTATTGCTCAGATACTTTGTTACATTATTCACATATTGATTACTCTTTTTTCTTTATTATTAATTTATTATAAAATATATATAGTCTTATTATTATTACAATACGTCTACAATTAAAAAAAAAAAAATCAGCAATCCTGGTGTGTCTTCTCTTTAAGAAATTAGTAAGTTTGGGAATATGAAGGTTGGAAGTCCTGAAGGTTGTAGTAGTTAATAAATAGGTAAATACTATACTTAAATTAGATAGTATTTAGGTAGACAGTATATATTAATATATATAATAATATATAATTTGCTAAACTGTGGGATATTAGAGAAAAAACGCTAAATCCTCATGGTGACTTGGCAAAAGCTGAGGACTTCCAGGGATGAAGCAGTTCTGGATTCATTTTAATGTGTCAATAGACACTTGGAGATGTTTGGGGTGATGTTAGATTGAAAGCACTTAGAAAAAGTATGCACTTAAGGCTAAATATCGGCCCGTCTAATAGGGCCCTTACTTATATAAGCTACCATTCGAGTGAGGTCTGTTTACAATAAACCTCATGTCTGGACTGAAATAGTTGACCTTGTATGTTCCTTTACTCCTGGAAAAACAGTAGTAGAATAAATGCATGAAAGGCATGAATGCATAGATAGCATAATAACGACAATAAATGACACATGGAGAGTAAAATAAAATGAAACTAAACGAAATACAAAAAAATACATCTGCAGTAGATACCTGTCATTTGTCAAAACTTTTGACATGTCATAGAGACATGTCAAAAGTTTTGATCGGTCCGGGTCTGAGTGTTCCCACCCATCCCAATCGGAGGAATGAGCGGAAGAGGACACGTTGCAGCATGATCTACTCACACTCTGTGTTGGAAAAAAGAGTCGGGCTCATAATGTTAGTCAGGCTTATAAAGTAAGTCTTACGCAGAGTGCAGAGGGGACACGATGCAGCACATCTTCTCCCAGATTGCTCTCCCAATCAGTACAGGTCTGAACATTCAGACCCAGACTGATCAAATCTTTTGACACGTATCTATAATATGTCAATTTTTTTTACAAATGACATTTAAGAAATAAGTTTTTGCTGGCGTTTTTGTCACCTTTTGTGGTCCAGCAACGAGGTCGTGAGATTGAAAAAAATGAATGTAATGGGAAAAAAAAGTTCAGCACACTAAAAAGCCTAAACAACAAAATATCATTTACACATAAAAAACGCTTGAAAAATCAAATGCATGGTTTTTTTTGGAGGCCTGAAAAATGCCACACAGAAAGGATGTGTGAGGGCACCCTTTAAAGGGTTTCTCTGGATTAGATTGCTCCGTTCTTCCACCATTCCACAAGTTGTATATGTTATTGCAGTGCAGCATTGCCGCATTTATTTGAGTGAAGCTGAACTGCAATACCAAAAGCAACCCATTTTTTTCTAATCCTTAACAACCCCCCTGAATAAAAGTCTCTTTACATGTAAAATTGGCAAATAGCAGAGCTCTAGATATAAGTTACAAAATATGGGACTGCCCTTAAATTGTATGATTTTCAAAATTTAAAGTAATGGCTCATGTGTCTCATCTTAAGAAGAAGATATCTGGGAGGTCAACTTGTCTTGTTTTTTAAACTAAACTCTCATTGACATCACTACTACTCCGGGCTAGAGGGGAGGATTCAACTATACATGTCTTAAAGGATTTTCCATTTTAATTAGCATTGTATCCAAATCTCTCCTTTCATATAATAGTAATTTGGCACGGTACCTTATGACTCATGGCTAGCATTAAGAGAAACTACTCTGCCAATCAGCAAGAACATAAGCATCACTGAAGGTGGTCGCTCATTAGGGTCCTGGCTCGGCATGCATTCGGCTTAATATAATAAATGTAGGGCTGGACCTTTTACTAAGTACTATGAAAATAGCATTTACACCTTTAATCACTCCTATGTAAACATTTTTCGCCAGTGTTTTCAGTTGGGATTAAAGGGCAAAATTCTATATTTCATCTTGTTATTATCTTCTACAAAAGAATGGTATAGAAGCATATAGCTCTGATTCTGTTACAGTAAACTGTCTAGGCTTAAAAACTTCAGATACTCCTCACTGGTAATTGATTAATTATGCCTCTATTTAGATAGCAGAAGGAAACATCCATAAGTATATTTTCCACTTTAGATGATTATTATATATAAGTTATTTCGTTTGGATGGTATAGTTATTATATAGCTGTTCTGCTGCTAGATAGGCATGTTACACAGAAATTATAGTATGTGAGGTCATTCTTCATGTATACAGAAGGAAAATCTTATCCCCTGGTTATGTGTAGACAATGATGGTATTTTGTTATCAAGTCTTACAGACATCCCTGGTATTTACTTTTTGTAGTAATTTCTAAGCAGCAAAACATAATCTATTAACAGCATTTCTTGTCCAATGATGACCTGATCTACGAATGCCGCAGTACGGGGCCATTTTCAGATGCCAACTATGACGGTATAAACAACATCTACTACAATCCCTTGTAAATGTTTATAAGTGAATGTTTATTTGTGGCAGTTTTTGATTAAATTACATGTGATAAAACTTTTTAATGGATAATGTAATGTACAATTAACTCACATTTTGCTAGTTTCTTTTCCACTCTTGGGTTTAATATTATGTGAAATACATTTCAATCTTTAGTTGTTGTTTTTTTTATTCAATTTCAAATTCTATTTTACCAAATTTCTTTTATGCAAATTAAGGGTCATTCTCATTTCAAATGGCTGGCAGATGTAATAGAGACAAATTAGAAATTCTGATGGGTAAACCCTGAAAAGCTGCCTTATAGGTGAAATTTATGTGGAAGCTATATAGACATGTACAGTGGGTATGGAAAGTATTCAGACCCCTTTAAAAAAAATTTACTCTTTGTTTTATTTCAGCCATTTGTAGGATCAGAAAAGTTTGGGGTTTTTGTTTTTTTTGCTCATCATTGTACACTCTGAACCCCAGAACAAAAACAGAAATGTAGATATTTTTGCAAATATCACATGGCCATAAGTATTGAGACCCTTTGCTCTGTATTGAGTAGAAGCACCCCCCCCCCCCCTCTTTTGAGCCATGAGTCTTCTTGGGAATGATGCAAAAAGTTTTTCACACCTGGATGTGGGGATCTTCTGGCATTCTTCCTTGCAGAGCCTCTCCATTTCCCTCAGGTTGGATGGTGAACATTGGTAGACAGACATTTTTTAAGTCTCTCCAGAGATGCTTAATAGGCTCTGGCTGCGCCGGTAAAGAATAGTCACAGAGTTGTTCTGATGCCACTGCTTTGTTATTTTAGCTGTGTGCTTAGGGTCATTGTCTTGGAAGATGAACCTTTGGCCCAGTCTGAGGTCCAGAGCACTCTGTAAGAGGTTTTTATCCAGGATATCTCTCTACTTTGCCGCATTCATCTTTACCTTGGTGAGAGAGAGGTAAAGAAGAACTCTAAGATCACTTTGGCTGAACAGATGAAGGTGTAAACTTGCTGCGCAGAGCCTGTGGCCGGCCCAGGGCCGGCCAGGTTTACTAAGAAGCATATGCCTCTTGGTAAATTCAGACAGGAAAAAGGTGGCGGGGCTTTACATGTCCCCCATAGTTGTTCTTTGTTGTTCATAAATGTCCCCCATGTTCTTTTGACAATGTTTATTTGTCCAGCATGATGTAATTTTGGAGCTACGTGTTAGCCATTTGTACGGATTTAAAACAAAAGGGGACATTTGTTATTTGGTTAATTGACTACAGGAAAAACAAATTAGAAAAATAAATAAAAAGAGCCAAAAAGATGTTAAGATTAAAAGTGACTGCACATACTCTGCTTTTATGTGAGTGAAGTTGTGAGTTTACATTTACTTTTACTGCTAAGGTTTTAGTCTATTACAAAACAAACTTGTCCTCATAAAACGACTGGATTTTAGTTTAGTGGCAAAGCTATCTAAGAAGCAAGCCTAATACAATAATATTTTTTGGTTAGCCCTCTGTTCCTGGTTTAAAAGTTGCAGTTGTATTGATGCATAGATGTACTTTTTTAAGCAGCTGGTTCACAATTCCTAGCTCAGATCTCTTTTCCAAACCCTTAAAACTTTTATAAAGCTTTAAATTCCTTACCAGCATAACTTAAGGTCCGTTACCCTGTTTGTTTTTGATAACTTTTGCCCACTTCTGTTCTACTTTATATTCTTAGTATAATGCATAATATGATCAGGACAAGTTAGATGCCAAACGTTGCTGAACCCTAAGTTTCAGCAAGTTTGCTCAAGACTGTTAAACTGGATTTAAGAAAAATTATTGGAATCTTTAATTAAACTAAAGGGAAGATAAAGGTGGACACATCTAAAGTATATACAAGGCCGGACTGGGAATTTGGGCAAATGCCAGAGGGACTGCAGTGCTGAGTGGGCTGATCTGCCCTTTCCCTGCACAGCGCACCCTGCACTTAACAGCCCCGTAAATCTCTGGCTACAGAGTGCATCGTATTGCAGACAGGAGAGCAGCCATCGCACTGTACCCAGCCAGACGATATTACTCCTCTACAGGTCACCTCAGGCCCCACCTCCGTATGGGGTTTAATAACAAAAGATTTTTTCAGTTTAAAAATCGTGTGCCTGAAGGAGAGTGGCTTAATCAAGGAGTGGGGCTTAGACAGGGCTGGGAACTTAGGCTCAGCTTCTGAATCCATGTAGCGAAGTCAAGATAGAATAAGCAAAAGTCAGGTAACCAGGAGAAGCAGACAGAAAGCAAGATACAACTAGGACACTTAGCACTCAGCACTTAGAAAAACTAATAGCTAGCAAAGGGTTAATAGACCAAGGAAGTATACATAGGTGGTCTGTGGTCTGGTTCAGCACATTATTGGATCAGAGACCCAAAACCCAGGCTGACAAAGTGAAGCATAAGTGGAAAACACAGGGTGTCAGTCAAAAGCAAAAGAAGGTTAATTGTTAAGTGGCCAAAGGGAACTAGCGGGGAAGAGATGGGTGTGGTAAGAAATCAATCACCAAAGCAGAAGGAGTACAGCATTGTTCAGACAGTGTTCAGAAGAGAGGGAATATAAAAAAGAATTCAAATACAAAACAAGGCTAAGGGTGCAGTCTCGGCTGTAAGGTTTGAAAAGGCACAGGCATGACAGTTTATATACCTGACATAATCCCTTTGTTCCATACATTATATCCATGTTTCTTGTATTATTTCTAATGTGAGGAATATGGGGTTACTAATGTGAATAATAGTAAATAACTACATGCACCTCCTATGATCAGGGCCGTATTTGCCACTAGGCCCCTGTGGTCCGATGCCTAGGGCGGCGGCCTGCGGGGGGCGGCACCCGCAGGGTACACTTTTTTTTTCCTTTTTTTTTTACCCCCTCCGCCGCAATACGCACCGACCCACGGGTGCCTAGTTCGCGTTGGGGGGGGGGGGTCTTTGATTTCCGGGGTCCTGGGCCGGGGTATTGATCGCCGCCGGGGGCCGGGGCCGAGGTGTGCTTCCGGCACACACAGCTTGACAGAGGCTGGAAGTTCACAGCTGCAGCCCCGCGATGCCCGATCTTCTCTCCTGTTCGGCGATGACGTCACATCACGTGAGCGCCGCCGAGCAGGGAAGAAGTCTGGGACCGCGGGGCTGCAGCTGTGAGCTTCCCGTCTCTGTCAAGCTGTGTGTGCTGGAAGCTCACCTCGGCCCCGGCGGCGATCAATACCCCGGCCCTGGACCCTGGCACTGCATTGAGGGAGAGAGGGAACAGCCTGCCTGCCCGCCCGCCCATCCTGCCTCTGCTCCCCCTGCCCTCCGGCTGCCCCTGGCCGCTCCGTCTTCCCCCACCCCCAGCCTCTCCCCCCTGCATCCTCAGCTGCTCTACTGACACAGCCCCACGGTCACTACAGTACACTAGCACAAACATTTAAACTAGAACCCAACTACAAGAGCTGAAGACACTACAACTCCCAGCATATCCTGAGAGCTTTAGACTGCCAGTACATGCTGGGAGTTGTAGTGCCTGCAGCTGTTGTAGTTGGGTCCTAGGTGCATTATACACTGGATGCTTTGTGGAATATAAGAATACATAGATCTGTGGGGGTTCAGTGCAGGGAAGTGACCCCAGAACATGACTAATAGGGGATAGAACAAAAACATCTACCCCTATCCCCTATTAGTGATGTTCTGGGGTCACTTCCCTGCACTGAACCCCCACAGATCTATGTATTCCCATTCCCTGATTCTATGTATTCCCATTCCCTGATCTCCCATAACGCCTCCAGGACCCAACTACAACAGCTGCAGGCATTACAACTCCCAGATCAGTCTGTAGCCCTCAGGATATGCTGGGAGTTGTAGTGCCTGCAGCTGTTGTAGTTGGCTCCTAGGTGCATTATACACTGGATGTTTTGTGGGAGAGATTAGAATACATAGATCTGTGGGGGCTCAGTGCAGGGAAGTGACCCTAGAACATCACTAATAGGGGAAAGAACAAAACATCTCCCCCTATCCCCTATTGGTGATGTTCTGGGGTCACTTCCCTGCACTGAGCCCCCACAGATCTATGTATTATTATATGCCACAAAGCATCCAGTGTATGGGACTCAACTACAACAGCTGCAGGCACTACAACTCCCAGCATGTGCTGACAGTCTGCAGCACTCAGGATATGCTGGGAGTTGTAGTACAGTAGTACAATCCTCTGATAGCTGGCGCTGTAGACAGATGTATTGCTGGACCTTCAGGGCTGATGGTTGTCACCCACAGATTGCAGCCACCAGGAGCCTCTGCACACAGTGATTTATTACAGGGTTGTCCTCTCAGAGACTACAACTCCCAGCATACCCTGAGAGCTGTATAAATGGAGGGTGTTCTGAGATTTGTCACAGATACAGATGAATTCAGGAAAAAAGCGGGTCAGCATGTCGTGTCTCACTGTTTGTATATTGGTGAGCCCCAGGTACCCCAGTCCAACACTGGACAGAACCGGTCCCCAAACTAAGACGTCCCCAGCCTCCTTCCTTCCTCCATCACGTCTGTTTGATGAGAACAGCGGGCATCAAGCAGAGCAGCACCCAAGTGCCAGGGTATATACCATGCATGTAATGGGGGGGGGGGGGCGCCTCAGCATGCAAAGTGCCTAGGGCAGCATGAACTCTAAATATAGGCCTGCCTATGAGGAACCACATACAACTCATTTAAACCTTGTGCCCTCACTTTAGAACACTAATACAAGACATGTTGGGCATACTAGCAAAATGACATCTTTACTGTTGTTGTTTCGCTCATACATTACCTTTTTCTAACAGCAAAACCAGGTAGGTAGCTCTTTCCAAAAAGGAGTTGAGTACCTGTACTGTATAGTGAGCCACCATGCTCCAATTATATAAATAAAGCAAAATCTCCTCTGCATGTATACCTAGGTGCCACCATTGAGATTCAGCAAGTGATTCCTCCGTTTTATTACCTTGAGGTTTGCTATAATTTATTTCACAATACTCACATATTTCTGGCTAATTTATCTGCTGGCAGTCAGTAACTGAGAAGTTCTGTTAAAACAATCACAACAGTAGACTATTATTGATTTTGGACGTCTCAATGCTTTTTCAGGGTTTAAAGTTAATTCTTTCTCTAATGTTATTCAGTATATCATGCCTCATATCCATGCCAGCCAAACGTTTTCTCCATAGAAATTCCAGGAACCTGCAGCTCTGAGAGTTACTAATATATGCAGCATATTTCCTTACTGTTGTCAACTGTATTTATCCATAGGGTCCTGAAAACTTCTGTGTCTTACATCACATGTTTTTGGCAGAAGTTTAATGTGTAGGTTTATCCGCCCTTTCTGCCAAGTTCTGCGACGGGAAGTTATGAATTCTACTTTTCGAAATAAGGCATTTAATAGAACATGCATATATATTCTATAAAACAAGCTATTAAAAGCTTAAGGACTTGATTTTCATGAGAATTTGGGCTATAATGCCAGTATCCACATCCATTACATTCTCATTTCTAAATATGCAACTGTTCTAACACTCATAAAACATCCAGAAGTTCTATTTTGGAACATTACATCAATTTTAATACAAGCTATATTATATTAAAGAACACAGAACCTTATTCATGGCAAACAAGGAGATGTAATGCCCCTGTTCTAATTCCGTTAATTGCACTAAAAAATACTACTTTATTCCAAACCCCTTAGATCTGAACTATGACCAAGTGAGTCCAGACCAGAGTCTGTAGGGATACAGTGTACCATTTATCTCCACCCAAAGTTATAATTGCAAGAATACAGTCCAAATATTCAATATGGCCCCAGCATTATGTTACAGGATATAGGCCACCATTGAATGTATTTTTTTAGTTATTGTATTATATTTGTTATGGTGCAGAGAAAACTTTTCCCCATGGTTTTTATAAAAAATTTAGCTCTGTTTCTCTTGCACAGCCTACATATTTTTATATTTAGTGCAGACTGCCCTGTCTCTTTCAGATATCAGTTTGATAGAGCAGCAGCCTACTGTAGCTACAGGTTCTCTCTTTTCCTAACCAAACAAAGTTGACCTTTCATCTGGTCATTAATCATCTTAGAGGATTGTCTAGGAGGAAAGAGAAGGGCTGAAGACCAATCTGTCAGGCAGCTCTTCCGACAAATTTCACTCTGAGCAGTAGGTGAAAAGATGCAGGTTGCAGAAGAGAAACTGAGCATATTTTTAATGAAGACCTATGGGAAACGTGTTTTTGGGGAAAAGTACAATGCACTTAAAAGTCATTGTAGACTTTAAGTAGGTGTACCTAGGGAAAATTCCAGATGGCATTATGCCAGCAATTCATTATAATAATCTGCCCTACAAATTACATAGCATATAGAGAAATCTAACATTGCAATGGGGGAATATCAGAGAAACATGAGAGAATATCAGAGTACATGATATATATTTAAAGTAGCCAAAAATTGAGTAATAACAGAGAATACCAAGCATCGGTGTACTTTATATATTCAACATATTTAGTGAGGCTTTACCCTACAATAAGCAAACCATATGAGTTACTTATTGTACTATTGTACATATAATGAACACTACCTTTGGTTGTGATACTGTGCATACCAGAACAGCAAATACTGCTGTATAAAATCCCCTAGCCTGAGAGCTATCCTAGTTTAATCACACATTGCTGTTCCCACACATAATTTAGTTAAAACCTATCTGACAAGATTTAGTACCCAACAGCCTAATATACAGCTGCATGAACAAGATTTCTGAAACACATGGTAAATTCCCATCAACAAAATGTAGGTCTGTCAATCTTAGACATTTATTAGCCAGTATGCAGAAATGGAATGGTACAAGCTGGAAGAAATGAACTATTCCCAGATCAGTTGTACAGGAGTATTGCTATGAGGTGTTGCATGTGTACTGCCAGGAGGTGTTGTATGAGTAACGCCAGGAGGTGTTGTATGAGTAATGCCAGGAGGTGTTGTATGAGTAACGCCAGGAGGTGTTGCATGAGTAACGCCAGGAGGTGTTGCATGAGTAACGCCAGGAGGTGTTGCATGAGTAACGCCAGGAGGTGTTGCACAAGTAATGCCAGGAGGTGTTGTATGAGTAACGCCAGGAGGTGTTGCATTAGAAATGCCAGGATGTGTTGCAGGAGTAAGGCCAGGAGGTGGTGCAGGAGTATTGCCAGAAGGTGTTTGAAGTCATATAAGGCTCACACTAAGTATGAGACCGGCCATTCCGTGACTCGGCCAGGTCACGGAACAGGCGGTCTCTGCCCGAATCATCCCGGCCGGTACTTAAGTACTGTATAGTCATAGGTCCAGGAGCCTTCTGATGTTGAGCAAGAAAACGCTGTTCAGAACCGGAACTCCCGTTGGACTCCTATACAGTGAACAGAAGTATGTTATACTTTTCAAAAGGCCATTGCCAAAAAGATGCCCTCCTTGTATAAAGGGGTCAGAAGGAGACCAAATTCTGCAATTACAATGGGAAACTCTGTTTTTCCCATGAGTTTGCTTTTTATCTGATATAAATGTAATTTACTGTATTATGCTTTCCTAGTCATTACAGAACCTAATCTTTCTTGCAAACACAAACTTTCGGCAAGTTTGCTTTTCTCTATTCTTGAGGAAATGTTAAAACAATTTGCTTGTTTACAACTTTCTTGGTACGACCTAACCCACAATCTACCCCTTCCTAAATAGACTTTAAGGTAAAGTGCTTTAAAGGGGTAGTGCGGCGCTAAGAAATTATTCACAGAATAACACACATTACAAAGATATACAACTTTGTAATGTATGTTATGTCTGTGAATCGCCCCCTTCCCTGTGTCCCCCCACCCCCGCACGTGTACCCGGAAGTGTTGGTGCATTATACATTACCTGATCCGTGTCGCGCCCGTCCGCCATCTTGTGCCGCAACGTCATCTTCGGGCGGCCGGCCAATGTTCTCCGATCTTCCCGAATGCCGGCCTCCCTCTGCCGCGTCATCAGATGCTCAGCTGCGATTGGCTGAGCACAGTTATGCTCAGCCGCGATCGGATGACGCTGCAGAGGGCGTCCGGAATTCGGGAGAGTCGGAGCTGTTCGCCGCCCGCCCGAAGAAGACGTCACTGACTGAAGATCGGAGATGGAGGTCGGCACGTGACAGGTATGTATAGCGCACCACACTTCCGGTTACACGGGTGGGGGGGGTGGGACACGGGGAAGGGGGCCATTCACAGACATACATTACTAGGCTTGGTTCACACTACGTATATTTGAGGCTGTATTTTTGAGGCTGTATAGCAACCAAAACAAGGAGTGGAGGAGTGGAGTGAAAACACAGAAAGGCTATGTTCACATAATGTTGTAATTGAGTGGATGGCCGTCATTTAATGGCAAATATTTGCTGTTATTTTAAAACAACGGCCGTTATATTGAAATAATGGCAGTTATTTACCGTTATATGGCGGCCATCCACTCAATTTCAACATTGTGTGAACAGAGCCTTTATGTGTTTTCAATCTACTCCTGGTTTTGGTCGCTATGAGGACCTGACTTGAGGACCAAATACTGCCTGAAATGTACGTAGTGTGAACATAGCCCAAAGTTGTATAACTTTGTAATGTGTGTCATTCTGTGAATAATTCTTTACCGCTGCACTTCCCCTTTAAGGTCTCATTCAATGGATGCAAAGAGGCAATATAGTAATGCAAATCAGGAATTGCACATGCAGTGAGTCAGATATAAAAATTTACATGCAGATTTCATGCATGATCTTCTAGATTTTTCCACTTTAAGTCAATAACTAGAAGCCACAAATGTAATATAATGCAGAGGCAAAAATAGCACCTATGCTCTAAAACTGCTGCACAGCTGTGAAAAATGTAAAGTGTTATGAGAATTTTAACATATTTTTTTATTATCATTACGCACCAGGTGGCTGTGATGCTGTATAGACATTATTTTTATGGTAATAAAATCCGATTCTAAACTAACATTCTCAATGCGTCTTGTAAATTATCAAAAGTATTAAAATCTAGACTCATCATCTACTTTTTACCCCAAACGCAACAAGATTAATAGACAACTGTAGACCTTTAGAAACACCTGATTAAAAGAGAGAGGCTATGTTCAGACGTCAAAAATATTGAAAAGGCACCCTAATTTTCACATTTAAAAATACGGCTCTTTTTTGACGAGATTTAACTGACTACAATGGCAATTCATTGAAGTCAATGGAAAGACAGAAGTCCAATGCACACAATGTATTGAATAACGGATGTTTTTGCCACAGGCGTCAAAATAATGAACATGATCATTATTTTCGGACATCTTTTGCAAACAACGGACGTTTTTTATTTGTAGTTCACACAAATTTTTTCTTTTTCTTTTGTCACCGTTCTTTCTCTATTTTTACTATTAAATTCAAAGGACATTTCAATTAAGCCACACCCAAAGTCTAATTCATAACCCCAAACTAAAATAATGTGCAAACACCAGTCATTGCACTAAGGGGAGGCCAGGCTGCTAAATGATGTCCGTTATTTTACACTCAAAATAAAGGATGTCATTTTAAACGGAGATGAAAAAACGTTGTCCACCGAAAATCTTTTTCTTTCAAATCAACTGCTGTCAGAAAGTTATATAGATTTGTAATTTACTTCTGTTAAAAAAAATTTCAAGTCTTCCCATACTTATTAGCTACTGTATGTCATGCAGGAAATGTTGTTTTACTTTCAGTCTGACACAGTGCTCTCTGCTGACGCCTCTGTCCATCTCAGGAACTGTCAAGAGTAGTAGAGGTTTTCTAGAGGATTTGCTACTGCTCTGGACAGTTCCTGACATGGACAGAGGTGGCAGCAGAGAGCACTGTGTAAGACTGGAAAGAATACACCACATCCGGCAGGACATACAGCAGCTGATAAGTACTGGAAGACTGGAAATGTTTAAATAGAAGTAAATTATACATCTTTCTGAAACCTGTTGATTTGAAAGATTTTTTTTTCCGCTGGACAACCCCTTTTAACTTATCAATAGAGATGAGCGAACCGGGTTGGGGTTCGAGTCAATCCGAACCCAACGTTCGGCATTTGATTAGCGGTGGCTGCTGAACTTGGATAAAGCTCTAAGGTTGTCTGGAAAACATGGATACAGCCAATGACTATATCCATGTTTTCCACATAGCCTTAGTGCTTTATCCAACTTCAGCAGCCACCGCTAATCAAATGCCGAACGTTCGGGTTCGGATGGACTCAAGCATGCTCCAGGTTCGCTCATCTCTACTTATCAACCTCTTTTTTGTCTCCTTCTATAGGGTATATGACAGATACATCCAGGCACAATGCTTATCATACCTGCCATTTCCCAGAATGACAAAAAATGTCTCTTTGTGATATTGTTCTAATCACTGGCTTAGAGTCCAATCCCCTATGCTGGTTCTTATTACACAGGTAAAATACAGCATATACAAGCTCCACATCATTAGCTGGAGTTAAGGATTACTACTGAAAGTATGCCCCCCCCCCCCCCTCCCCCCGAACTTTCCAGCACAGCAGGAACATTTTCTGGCTCAGAGTATATCAGCCTCCTGTTTACATTAATAACCCCTATCCAATATATCTAAGCATCCAAGGATAAAAATCAATTTTCAAAAACAGGATTAGATATGAAAACCAGACATAAGTTATTGTGCCTGCAGTGGGAAAATATCCTTATTATCCGTCCAGAATGGAAAATGAACATTTGTTTTCAGGCTTTTGTTTTTAGAAACTTCTTATTGGTTATACATAAAGGGGAAATCAATAATTTATTACTGTATTAATGATAATGAATGCACTGTATGGCACAGGTTTAAAGATCCTGGAATCTAGTGGAAGTCGGCTGCATTTCCAGCTGTTATGGGTACACCTCAAGAGTGCTGTCATACTGACTGTCTGTTCCAAATTACAAATGATTAAGTTTATAGTGCGCACACTGCCACGCTGATGGTTAAGGTGGATCTTCTTTATTCAAAGGTGGCAGCCAGTTTATATATGCTGGGGCGTGTGTTCTTCTACTAAGGCTCGTGTCAGTACTTCATTGGCTGAGGTACGAAAAGAGTTACTTGCATTGCACTAGTGTTACTTACATAAGCTTTGAGGAATGTAAATAATATTTCTTTAGAAAGTCAGCACCATATTGTAATGGCTTCACTAAATATACAAAATATGACATCCTCAACACAGGTATGGCAAAATATTACAATGTCTAATGTGCTCATGGTCACAGGAAACATACAAAACATGCATACTCGTCTGTGCCGATTCTCCTGCAGGGCCGTTCACACAGTGTTGGATTCAATGCTCGAAGATTTCTGTTCTCTGTCCAGACACATAGGAAATGCCCACTCAGACAATCACTGACTGCTGTGGTCACCCCCCTTAGCTGGTGATTGGCTTCCTATGTGCCTGCCTATGTGTCAGAATGGAGAAGGGGAAGCTGTGAGCAACACCATTGGAATGGCATTGGCAGGGGAGCTGCGCCAGGAGTATATGTGTGTGTTTTTATTGCTCCTTTCATCTTGAGTACATTTAGACATTAACATATTTTCCAGACAACACTTGTTAAAGAAGTCCAAAGTTTTATTCACTTCTGCTTTCTCTGTTTCAGCTTACACAGAGCTCACTAAATGACCATGTAGTGTGATGGCTCTGCCTTCTGAGAAATCCCCATTAACGGGTAGAAAACTGCAGAACAGAAAAAATATATATATTAGAGATGAGCAAAGCAGGCTCTATGGGGTATAGTGTTTGCTCAAGTATTGGGCTACTCAAAAGTACTCCATACCGGAGTGAGCACTGCATGCTGCTCAGGTGTTTGTTAACAAAACAATTGCTGAGCAGCCTTTCAACAAGGCTGTGGAAATGCATAATGCATTTAGGCTTTGGTCACACCGTACTTCTTATGGAAAGAACGGTCAATTGGTTTCAATTAAAACAACGGCTATTCATTTCATAATGCAACACATTGTTTCATCAATGAATTGATTTGAATTGAACAGGGGCCGTTGAAATAATGTTCATGTCAATTATTCAGCCATTGTCCATTGACTTCAAAGCAATTTTTTACTTTAAACAACAGCCATTGTTTTGAGTGCCAAATAACGGCCATTGTTTATATGTAGTGGGAACATAGCCTTAAAGTGTACATACCTTTCATGATCAGCCCTTCCGCGGCGAGATCCTCTGCTAATCTGGAAGGTTGGGTCTCCATGGATAGGTAAATGCAATCAGACTATAATGTATTATCGTCTCACTGTGTCTCTGTATCCATAAAGATCCGACCTTTTGGATTAGCAGAGGATCTCACTGCTGTCATGGAATGTACAGGTACCCTTTAAACCACATGTGGGGCAGAAGTGGGGAAAGTATACTTACCGCTACCGTCTTCTACCTGTCACTATTGCTGCTCCGTCAATCAGAGTCTGAGGCGGGACTGCAGCTGCTGATTAGCTGAGTTGTCTTCATTACAGGTAAACAGATAAAAGACAGAAGCGGTAAGTATAATTTCCTTGCTCCCCTCCCCACCAACAGAGCATAGTCTGGCCCGCAGGGGGTTAACTTAAAGGGGTTGGCCACTTTATAGTAATATTGCTCAGTGTACAGTATTAGTAAGTGTACTCACTGTATAAACTGACAGCAGCTCCCTGTTTACCTCATAGAGCTAAAATCAGACTCCCCTCCTCCAGGCTGGGCTGTCCTGCTCTGTGGTGATTCTCTCCATAAGATGGCCAACATTGCCTCTTGACCATGGTCACATGGTCCTCTATGACGGCCATCTTATGGACAGACTCACTACAGAGCAGGACAGCACAGCCTGGAGGAGGGGAGTTTAATTTTAGCTCTATGAGGTACACAGGAAGCTGCTGTCAGTAAGGGCAGTGAGTGCAGTTACTAATACTGAACACTGAAAAATTTGCGATAAAGTGGCCAACTCCTTTAAATACCCAAGTCTCCCATTGTTTTCAATGGGGATTGTTACTCTAGTATTGAAAAATACACAACTAGAGCATTCGAGTATTCTGATTCTCTCTCTCTCTTTCTCTCTACATATATTATATATATATATATATATATATATATATATATATATATATATTTATTTATTTTTATTTTTTTTTTGTATTAGTGTTTCCCTCAGATCTGTTGCGACTTTGTAGGAAATAAGTGTGTGTTTTGTAGTAAACTTTTAAACCATATGGCTCCACTGCTGCTGACACAGTATGAACATAGCCGGCTTTAGCATCTTAGCATCTGGCAGCTAAAGGAAATAGTGTAATGCTATAACACAGCAATCAAGACTCAAGCATTTTTTTAGTTTCCTGAAATCTAAGTCGATGCATCAAAAACTCCTTTCAGACACCTTAGTGAAAATTTCCTTTTTTCTGCAGCTCATATAATGATGATGATTAAGGAAAATCCTAGAAAGTGTGAAAGCCAAGTGTGGCAAATGACATCAGATCAATTATCTAAGGAAAATACTCGCCTCACAACTGATTAGCCTGACATAAAACAGCCATCTCACTAAGATCCTTTCTTTTTGAAGAAAAAGGAAAAGTCAAGGCAGACGTCACCTCAAATATCAGTTACTGTACATTGTATTTTGTATGGCTCGGTTTTCCAGGGGTTATAATTGTCTCGGTGTATTACATCCAAATTGACATGTCAATTATTTTTTCAGTTGTTTTTCAGAAACTTGGGACCAAGCTTGAATATAGCCAGATTATTACACCTCTTATTATACTATTTACCATCTTCATGAGGTGACATTGATCTCACCCAGTAAGAACATTTACTATGGATATACATGGTACTGAATCCTATGTGACGTGAAAGAGTTCATCATCTGCCCCCACTGAAAACTTCCATAGCATTACTGTTTTCTTACAGCCAAAAAAATTAAATTATATTGAAACATAAATGTAGAAGCTTATATAAACTCGCTTCCTGTTTAAAGGGTGTGCTGTGTTATATATACATACAATACAAAACTTGGCCTATTTTCCAGTAATCAGGTTTCTGTCTTGAATTACATTTTTTCCCTTAAAAGTCTGAGTTACGGTAGAGTCCAGAACTATGGTTTTACAGATCAGGACAACATGCAGAGTTTTTTTTTTTTTTTTTTTTTACGTTTTTCAATCTCCGTCATTGTGTTATAATAATGTTGGCCCATTCCTTCTTTCAGCACCACTATTCAATCAGCTCTCTTAGGGCAGTGCTCCAATATTTCAAGGAGATGAGATATGGATTGTGACTTATTCCTTCTAAAGCCTCGATTCCTCCATTTATTTTAGTGACAGGTTTGCATAGCATAATCATTCTGTGACATAATCCAATTTTAAAACAGCTTCACTTGAATGTCCTCACATATTCGCCTGGAATACTCTGATATACGTGTGAATTCATCTTTTTTCTTGTGAGCCATTCAAGTCTGCAAAACAATCTGAAATGATCACGTCGTCACTGCCATACTTGACAGTTGGTATGAGGTTCTTGACAGGCATGTTGTAACATTATGGATGAATCTTGACTGCTAAAGATTGCGGTGACGTAGGCTTTGGATTAGGCTAAGTGAATTTACTGATATGGTATCTTAAATATTGTCCACATCACTCTAAACCTGGCCATACACATAAAATAGGTGTTGGCTGAGCAACTAGCCCTAAAATTATCCAGCTTACAACTAGCATGCTGGATCGCCCCATACACATGCACACTTAGCTGAGTAATCATCAGGGTTAATACACATACAACACTGCAAGAACTCACTAGAAGGGGACAGAGTTAGCTAGCCCTAGCCCTATAGCGGCCACACAAAACTGACAGTGCAGACAATGTAAAGTCCGCTTCCGGAAAGACTTTACATTGTCTGTAATGGCTAATTGGAATGCGGGCACACTGATATGTGCCCGCATTCCTGTTTGAATGAAATGAAGTTCATCCGGCTGGTACTGCAGTACTGGCCGAGTTGAAGTTCACAGACAGTGGCCATTCTGTGACACAGCCGTGTCATAGAACAGCCTCTGCCATACAATGTGTGAACTTAGCCATTAAACGTAAATGTCTTTAAAAAAAAGACAAATATGATCTAATCCAAAAATACTTAGCACACCTGTCACCGCCAAGGG
Source organism: Dendropsophus ebraccatus (assembly GCF_027789765.1). Taxonomy (NCBI): domain Eukaryota; kingdom Metazoa; phylum Chordata; class Amphibia; order Anura; family Hylidae; genus Dendropsophus; species Dendropsophus ebraccatus. Next base: position 115,311,543 of record NC_091458.1, on the reverse strand, counting down.
CTTTGAAACACAGTTTGAACAGAGTCTGTATGCAAAGTGGTTCGGGCTGTATTAATTTCAGAAAATTGGGAGAAGAAGAAAGACAAAAAGAAAGAACAGGGATTACAATATAGTGTTTTGTATGCACTATAATTAGATAAGCATGCAGTACATTATCACCATGGCAGTCATAAAATGTATTCTTAATTATTTACAATACTGTAGTTGAGACATACTCTTTCATAACTTAGCCTTACATGAATATCAAGTCACCGCAGCATTCTAGTACAAGAGAAGACATCAATATATCAACATTTTGACCATTATAAAAGACCCATCATTCTTGATTCAGCTTTCTGACACATATTACTGGTATGTATAAACATACTCTAATACACATTCTTATGAATTACTTGCTTTGATTTCTGTTTAACATTTTCTAATGACATTGGGCGTCCAGATTGGTAAAACAAAATGTGTTTTCTCGGAAAGAATGTACTGAATTGTGATGCTATGATAGAGGTTAATTTACTCCATACATTACCCAGGAGCCCTGAGTGCTACTATTGTTACTGGTTTGATGGTCCACTTGAGCTGACCTGTGTCTGAGTAGTAAAAGAACACTATGCTTACATTTATATGTGGCATATATTAAATATATTAAACATGTTGGTATACTTCCATCTAAGTATCATAAGTATCAATGCTGAGAATATATATATATATATATATATATATATATATATATATATACAGTACCTGTATCAAAGTTAAAGCTATATTCTGCATAGCAGTGTATTTAAGATCCATTTTTCATCACAGTGTGTCAAAGTGTATCTAAGCCTACAAACCATTTGTCAGCCTCACCGTGTGTCTAACCTTATTTAAGGTGTCACTGTCGTTACAACTTTGAAAATCTGAATCAACAGTAGATGTGATATAAAGCAAGTTTGCAATTTACATTCATTATTTATTTTTTAGTTATGGAAAACACGACACTTCCTATTTTATAAATCTTTTTTTCTTAAAAAACAGGAAACAGTCAGAAAACAGGAAGTCCCGTGTATCCCAGGCCATCTGAGCGCTCACAGAGAAAATAGTCATGTGATTGATGGACACATTGAGCCTTGACTGGACAGAATTCCTGTGTTTAGTCTGTTTTTTGAACCAGCACAAGTCAGAAAATCTGCCTTCAGGAGACTGGACCTGGATTTCTGGTAAGTTCAGCTTTGTTTTACAGCATGATAACAGCAAAAAAATAATATGAATATAAATTGCAAACTTGCTTTATTTTACATCTACTGTTTATTTAGATTTTGAAAGTTATAACGACAGATGCACTTTAAGCTTACAAGCCAGACGTCAGCATCCAGTGTATCCAGGGGCAGATTAACTTTAGCATAGGCCCAGGGCTGTTCACCAAGCCCGGGCTCCCCCATCCCACTGTAACTATGGCAGCACTAGCGTGATGTTCATAGGACAGGATAGATAATGTCATGATGCCCTGATCTGTGCAAAATTGCAGTAAAAAAGCAGCAATTTTTTGAAAATCACAGCAGAACTGTAGCCAGGAGACAATATACCACTGAAAATATAAGTCTGTTTGGGTGACAATGGGCCCCCCAGGAGCTAAGGGCCCTGGGCAACCACCCAAAACGGACCTATTATAATCCACTACTGAGTGTATCTACCTGTATCTTAGCTTACAATCCTGACGTCAGCATGCTTGTGTATCTACCTGTGTCAAAGTTTGCAGGCCTTCTGGTGAATATACCTGTAGCTATGAACATAAACCTGTTCTCAGCATCGATATATATCTGTATCTAAGGGCGGGTTCACACTACGGAATTCTCGCAGACAATGTCCGCAGAATTCCATCAGCTGTCCGCCCGCACATCTGGGCGCCTTTCCGCCGGCCCCATAGACACCATTCTATGGGCCGGCGTATTCCGCTATACGCTGAAAGAAGTGTCATGTCACTTCTTTTAGCAGATCGCGGAATACGCCGGCCCATAGAATGGTGTCTATGGAGCCGGCGGAAAAGCGCGTGCCCGTGCGGGCGGACAGCTGACGGAATTCCGCTGACATTGTCCGTGAGAATTCCGTAGTGTGAACCCACCCTAAGCCTGAAAGCCTATTCTTTGCAATACAGTGCCTCTCACTATGTACAAGCCTATGATAACCAAGTTATCTAGCCAATTACAATTTGAGGTTTGTCTCAGTTACTCGGTTTTTCCTGATAGGTTCTCATCCACAGTAAGAAATAACTCTTCACTTGATGCCTAATGTGTCCCATCCCTTGTCTGATCAGTGTACAGTACATATCGCATATAATACCAGTTATGGTTTGTTTCATGGACCTTGTCTGTGGATTCTGCTTGTCAATAGCAACTGATCTCTACAATCCAAACTGAGCCAGTCAGCATCCCACAATCTTCCTCTAGCATCACGACACTCAGCAGTTTATAAGTTATCAATGTTATAAAGACATGGCATAAGCTCTTCATTATACTGACTGTTCATAATGTGCTTTTTATAGTAGCAGAAATATATTTCTGCTCCTAGCATCAGAGATATGTGAATTGCAACAGGGGTTAAAGAGCAGTACCCGAATTGAATTGAATAGGACCACTCCAGAAGTGCCTATACTACTGTGTCCCACTGGTTTTAGCATAAAAGTATAACTGTAGAAGAACACGTTACGACAGTCAATCACTGAGGCCGATGTGGAGACAGCATTAGACATGGAGAATAAACATCACCCATACATCACTTTAGTGGCAAAAGAGCTTTGAAGTTGAAGATCTGCAATTGGCAGAGGACTAATGTACTTGAAACACACAGCAAAGTGTACCGCTCGCACAGGCACACTTTATAATAGGATAAATGTTTATTCTTTTTACAACAATCAGACGTTTGTTACCTACCTATACTGTAGGCTTTTGGTTTTACATTTCATTCTGAGAAAGAACAGCCAATGTAGCTATCAGACATAAGGTTTACATGCAAGTAGTTGCTATAACATCTGAAGACTGTGAAGATGATTTATAAATTGTGCCTAGATGCATAACAATAGCTTAAAAAAAGCCATATGCATCTTCAAAGTTTACCTGCTTAGACGGCTCATGAGCCATCTCCATAAGTCATGCTACATAGTGTTTGATGATGGCATAATATACAATAGAAACCCCCTTTAAAACAACTACAGGTAAAATTTGGTAGTAAAGGTGAATTCTGATTTTATACAATTAAAGTGAATATACCATCAGGAACATTACTTCAAAATTTTTACATCAATAGACTGGGGCTGGCACAGGGATGCCAGTGTCGCAGTCCTTTTTTAAAATCGTGGTGCCGGTCTATTCCCGGTCACCAGCCCGGCCTGAAGCACTGGAGGCACATTACAGAGGGGAAGGGAGATCATCATACTGTGGGCCAGCGGGCCCACCTCTAGTGCCTCATGATGGGCTGGTGCTCCAGAATAGACCAGCAACATGCACGGGAACCGAGTGGCGGTCCAAAAAAGAACCACGATATTAGCATTCCTGCACCGACGCCGGTCCATGTAGAAAACACGAAGCAATGTACCTAATGGTACATTCACCTTAATTTCTGTGCAATTTAAAAAAAAAAGATCCACTGTAAAAATCTACAATGTTTGTAGATCAGTTACAGCCTTTAAAAATGTGAAAATCCACAGCATGCCTAACATCAGCCGCAGATTTCCTTTTTTTTACCAGATTTGTTAAAACCGCATTCACTAACATTCTTCTCTATTTTCCATTCACAATATAGAAATGAACGAGGTGGCACTCACCATCGGATGAATCTCTGGACTTTATTTCATCATATAAAAGGACATAATAGATGCATAAAACATAGACTCATTGAACATGTGAGAGACGTGCATCAAGGTGACACCTCATGTTTAAAATTTGCTGGTATACAAAGAGTTTATAATATTAGAGGGCAAGATTGACATCGTATGCTTATGAGATTAGAAACAGAATGCGTTTAGAAGCAGAAGGCCCAGCTGGGCTAAATGATAAAATAGATCGTAATTTCCTGATCTAAGTCTTTGTAGTGGGTCCCATATATTTCATATATCTGTGTGTTTATTTGGTTTTGAATCTTGTAAAGCACTTGTTATATGTTTAACTATATGTAATCGTATGTTTTTATATCACTTGATCGGTTAATGGTCGTCACCGGTCATATGACTATTTAACTGAGTGACGACACCTGTCAGGTAGGCGGTCTGTAGAAGCAACCTTACTGTGAAACAGACTGTTACCACCCACCTGCTGGCATCTGCCACATCGTTTTATGAGTCTATGTTTTATGCATCTATTATGTCCTTTTATATGATGAAATAAAGTCCAGAGATTCATCCGATGGTGAGTGCCACCTCGTTCATTTCTATATTGTGAATGGTGCTTATCAGAGACTATTGCTGTTGAGAACCAGCAGCCCATCGTTGCTGTCGACTGCACGGGCCCGACGCTGTGGAAGGGGTTGTGCTGACCAAATCTTGTATATATCATACTATTGGACGCTTTGCTGTGGTTACGAGCACACCCCGGAAAGTTCCATCGTGTAGATAAGGGCATAAAATTACTCACGGAGATGTAGCTATGACAAAGTAGACTATGAACAAAATAAAGTGTTTGAAAAGAAAGGAAAAGCTAACAGAAATCAGCGTAAACCTAGATATAAAAATCGCACTAATAATGACCACTGGACTACTGATTCTGACTCCAGTCTCTCGGATACCGCGACTAATCAAGGAGCAGCTGCAATGGAAACAACTCCAACTAATGCCCCCCCTCTTTCACACCCTGCACCCCCTTTAGGCGGAAGAAGAGAAGGGGAGGTAAGAGGAGAAGGAAAGTATTGGCAAAAAGATGTGAGAGGCAAGAGGAAGAACGTCTTGTGGAGACATTAAATGTGGGACTGAATAATAATGATGGTAATACAGTTAATATTGTAAATTTAACTGATTTCGTTTTAGACCCCCCTACTGTATCTGTGTTATCCAAGGGTTTAAATTTTTGTATCCCCCAACCGTTTGATTTTGTTGAATTTGAAGCTGACTTAGTTAAAGCTGTCACAGTGTATGCACATCCCAACAACCAATGCAATACACTGTAGAACACATTTTAACAAAACTGCTGCCACATGGCATGACAAAAATTGATGAATTACCATTTTCTTCTCCAATTATCATTCCTTCTCCCCAAAAACATACAAAAATACTCAACAAACTCTATGTGCTGTATATAGGAATACTTAAAAGCAGAGTTTTGCCTTCCAATATGTCCTGTTTGTCCAATGTTTACAGAGTTTTAGGCTATGTTCACACTGCGTACAAATCCGTACGCAGGTCTTACGCTGCCGTACATGTGCGGCTGAAACTATGGGCGTGCGAAAAATAGACATGCGGCCGGATGCGCACGAACCGCGTACATACACCCGCAGTAAAGTTATGGTTTCCTAGCTTGTTTCGAAGCCATCTGAGGCAGGTCATTTACTTGGAAATCTTCGCCCAGCCCCATAAACCACACAGAACCTTTTAGATCGAAAAATTAAGTTCAATTTGGCTGAAATAAGTACTTTGTACGGGACCGCATGGAAATCCATGCATGGAGTTTGAACATTTCCGGCCTCAAACAATGGTCTTGTTCATTTTTCACAGCGCCGTATACGATCCGGCCGTCAGCTCATACGTAGTGTGCACTGTGCGGGCGTATATATTGTATACTTTCAAGCGAACACATCAACCTCAAAACTACGTGCGTATATTCGCGGTTCGCACTACGGACGGATTCATATGCAGTGTGAACATAGCCTTAAGGTGGTAAGAAACCTTCTGCATTTTGTGATTTGATTTGTATGTGATATTGTTGAGAAGGATTTGGGAAGAGCATATAAATAGTTTTGGATATTGTTGCTGTGCGCCTCCCTAGCGCTCCTGCTGCGAGCTGAGATGAATGTGTTATTGTGAGGTTAATATTAGTGACTAGCGATAGGAAAATGACAGGGTATGAATGCAATAAAACTGGAACAGAAAAGGAGGTAGGCTGCCCAAACGCTGCTGGTTACAGCCTAGTCGGATCTCAATGTACTTTCCTGTTTGGCAAAAGTATTATTAACAGCAAATTAGCACAAATAACACAAAACAACAAAGGCTGTCAATGTATCCCAGTATAATTTTTCCATTTTGCAGTGATGTGTAGGTGAATTATAATGGCTTATTTTGAAATCACTATTATAGCTAAAAGACACGCACTAACTTTGTTTTCTGTTTCTAAAGCTTATTCTTTAATAGATATGCGGCACACACAAACATAGCCATATCCCTATGCATGAAAATAAGAATAAACACCATCCAGTGTAGGTTTGTGAGTGGCAAGTCTTTAGAAGTCATACTTGTTCAGCCTTCACTCCATTTGGAGCATGTAGCGTTTTGGACAATATTCACTGTCTTTGCAGCAAAAGCAAAGCGATCCCCTTTGCCAAGCGTGAATTCTGTATGAATCTAACAGAAATACACTGCAGCATGCCCCATTGGATTCTGTATGTCTAAAGGCCTTCATGGTAATTCTAGGGCTATATTCCGAGAGAGAGGCGGACTGATTATCGACTGCACAACCCATCTCTGGCCAAAGTACCCAACACTTCTACGGCAGCAATCTCCAGCCACGGGCACACCAGCTGTTACAGAAGGACAAGCTCAGCATGGGAAACTGTGTGAGCTTTTAGGGAGTGCAAACTTAAATGGACAGACTTCTAATATGCTAACCTTATTACAGTGCCTTAGACATTTGTAGACTGTCTGGTCTTAAGCCCCTATTACACGGGGCGATCAGTGAGAGCAAGCGAGGGCCAACCTGTCTGGTCAGAGCTCACTTGCTCCTCATTCCCCGCTCACTGCCACATGCCAACGGTGAGCGGGTAAGTGCGGGGGGACCATATGGGAACCCATAGAAGATAGCGGCGGTCTGCTAAGACTAATGACTAGGATAGCAATGATCTGCTCCTATTACACGGTGACGGCAGCAGGTCATTGTTATCCTAGTCATTAGACTTTGAGAGACAACGATCAACTGACATTGTGTATGTCAGCTGATCATTGCCTTTTATTACACAACGATTATCAGACGTAATGGACGAAAATAGGCCAAATACGGGCGATAATCGCTTTGTGTAATAGGACCTTTAGTCTGCACTGCTGAGTTTTGGTTTACAGCAACTATTAGTTGTCTTTCTTCAGGCAACCATAATGCACCAAACTCTTGGTGCATAATTTTGACACATGACATGTCCTTTCCAGGTTATGCTCCTCATTGATATTAAAGGGGTTGCCAGGATGAATACATACTTAGTGATCCTGCCAGGGCTGCCGGGGACATGTTAGGGATGTATACTGCTGAGGATCCCATCCATTGCTGTGAAACTATTCTTGCAGCCAGATTATCATGGAATGCCATCCATCACTTCTACTTATAGCCTAGCACTGCAGAGGGCTAAGAGGCTGGAGGTCTCAGAAAAGAATGCAATGTGAGCCACTAAACCCAGAATGTGTGGGAAGGGATGTACAAAGGTTCCAAGATTTTCTGTATTATATTTTTATTGACAATAAGCTCACGGCTAAGGGAAGAGGTACAACCAGGGATGGAACTGCCTGGGCAACATTTGTGATTTTGTCATCACCTGTCATATTTTATCTATTGACAAAGATATAGCCAGCATTTCCCCCCCCCCCCTCAGGCTGCATTGTCTTCTCTAGTCTGTCCAGGAGCCAGCAACAAAAATATATACAAGAAATAAAGTCAGCTTTTTCTTGTTATTTTCCCATTCCCTGCTATGCAGTGATATATTTACTGCTCCATGACCTCTGCATAACTAGTCCTATAGTTGCTTGGTTGACAATGACTAGTAGATGGAATGGAGACCATGTTGCTTATCATAGAACTTTTGTGGAACGTGATATAACTAATAATCAGCTAAATAGAATATCTAGCCTCTTTCTCCTCTATGTGTAGTATTACTAGGGCAATGATTCATGAGGTAATGTTGTCATGCATATCGTTCTGCGTGACACGGACTCCTCTGTTTGTAGGTGATAGCCCCAATTACGAAAGTGAATACAGAGAAGACTACAATTAAATATGAACCAGGTTACAACATCTCTAATTAGCAGAGATGGATGTAATCCTGGTATAAGTTTCTTGCCGACAGAATGAGATAATGATTTCCTTCCTATGCTCTATGTGTTCTGCTAATTGAATCCTGTCTTCATTCATTAAACAATGATGAGGCATGCAACGGACTGGATTCCTCGGATAAGTTTTTTTTTTTGCATGGCATGATACTTGATATGTATGTTTGATATTGATTTCAGAATAGCCTGCGTCACATATATAAGTGAGACATGACATTGGACATACCGTATCAAATGAGCTTGGCTGTATAACAATGGACCACAGTTAGTTTTAGTTGCTATTATTATTATTGAACCTGGGCCTTTCTACTATACCTTTATTAAACTTGTGAAATATAAAAGCAGAGGTGTCTAAAGGCTGGGGTTTCAGTAGACACCATCAATAAAAGTATGAATACCCATTGAGAAGTGTCAGTGGGTGACCATCTTAGTGCAAGGTTATGCTCCCACTATATTTTTGGGCTGTTTTGAAGATATAATATTTGTATACCCCCAAAATAAATTGAAAAAAAAAAACAGCCAAATAACTGGCAAAAAAAGCATTAAAGCATTAACAATAGCTCAAATGCAAAAAGAAGACACAAAAAGTGAAATTTTCACATTTTTTAGCAAGAAAAACATCTTCGAAAAATGTGTGGGAACATAGTCTAGGGGCCCTATTACAAGCAGCGATAAGACTATTGGTCTGTGTAGTAAAGACAACGTTCAGCTGAAGAGACGATTACGGCTAAGGCTAATTGTAGTTCAAATTTGCTTAAAAATCATCCTCCGCAGGCTGCAAATCATTACATGTAGTGGTGCGCAGCCAAAGGTTGATGACACCTTTAGAAATAATAAAGTTTATACAGTGGTACCTTGGTTTAAGAGTAACTTGGTTTAAGAGCGTTTTGATTTAAGAGCGCACAGTTTTTCAAAATTGTAACTTGGCTTAAGAGCATTGCTTTGGTTTAAGAGCTTCCTGTACTGGGTGGGAGCGCTAGTGTGGGAGGGGCATGGTCTGCATAATGGGGTCTACAGCTCTGTACTCTGACCCAGGAAGTCTCCCTCACCCTCCAAATCATAGCAGATCCACTTCAGGCTGGGGCTTGCATCAGCAGACAGGACGGTGGGGGTAATCTCTTCATAGCTGTAACCCTTCTCTCCCCAGACAGAGAGTACTGCATGCATGTGCCCATAGATGTCCTACTCATTCCTTCATGCTCCCTGCAGTCTCTGTCAGCCCTTGTGTTTCCCATCCTCTCCATTACTGTACAGTAACTTATAATATCACATACTGCTGTTTCTAAATGTTTGTTTCATCTGTTTTACATGTTATTCAGAAAAATAAATCATTATTTTGGGGTGTGGAACCAATTGTCTGCATTTCTATAATTCTTTATGGGAAAATTTACTTTGGTTTAAGAGTGGATTTGGATTACAAGCACGGTCCCGGAATGAATTATGCTCGTAATCCAAGGCACCACTGTATTTCTATTCTCTCCCGTTGCTCTGCAGCCTTTTGCCAGGGTTCCCAGCTCCTCACTGACGATTCTGGCCCAGTCTCTTCAGTGACGGGCCGCTCAGCCAATCACTGAAGAGATAGAAACATAGGAGATTGTTAGCAGAAATAGACCACCTGGCCCAACTAGTCAGTCCTTTTACTAATTCCTTTCTTATTATCTTAGGATAGATATATGCTTATCCCAGACAGGTTTACATTCAGTTATTGTAGATTTACCTACCACATCTGCTGGAAGTTTGTCCCAAGCATCTACTACTCTTTCAGGAAAGTAGTGTAATATTTTATCACGTTGCTTCTGATCTTTCTCCCAACTAACCTCTCACTGTGTCCTCTTGAGTTCAGTGTTTTTCTAAAAAAGATTGGGCCAGAAGCAATATTGGTGAGCAGGGAACATGAGTGAAAGGCTGCAGGACACCGGGGGAGAATTTGAAAAAAAGGTATAAACTTTACTATTTTTCCATGTAAAAAGCAAAAACTGGACAGACATCACTAACAATGTCCATGCAGCCCTCATGCATGATTATCGGGCAGATCGGCGCTCGCTTACACCGCAGGATTTAGCCATATAATACAGCCCTAAGAGTATGCCTAGGCATAAATGTTGGGGTACAAGCTTATGTTTCTGCTGGAGTTGCTACTCATCTCTCCCTGTCTTTATATACCTATACTGTACATAATACACTCAATATTTGTTATATTTTTTGTTAACACTGTTGAAAATTTACCATGTTTAAGAATTAGATTCCAAGTCTCTAATGTAGTGCTAAGGTATTGTAAGCCAACCAATTATATGATTCAGAGAACAAACTTTACATAACAGGTACACATCCACAATAATGTCCACTTTCAGTTATATTTGCCACATCACAGTTGGTCAGTGGTTAATCCTGTTACCTTTCAGCACTGGGTCCTGGATTTGAATTTGAACATTTGCATGTAGACTGGGTTTCCTTGTGGTCCTCCAGCTTCCGCAGCGTTTGTGTCCTTGCATGGCTCCATGCTAGGCCGTTTGAAAGGACCCTTACAGCTCTCAGTCTTCCCCATCTGCTATCAGGCTGTAAGTTTCAGGATCTGCGGGTCATGTGACTCAGGTCCTTCACCACTCTGCCTCTGTGAAAGACTAATTGCAGACAGCAGGCTACCCCCTTCAGTTGCTGCAGAGTACCACCTGAGGACTGGAATTCACTTTACACAGCCCTGGTAGGTACCCTTTAACTGTGAGAGATAGAATCTATAAAAAAAAAACAGAAAATCACATTGTTTGATTTTTTTTTTATAACTATTTAGCATTTTATGCACAAAAAAAGTATTTGATACAATAGAAAAACAGAACTTATTATTTGGTACAAAAACCTTTGTTTGCAGTTACAGAAGTCAAATGTTTCCTGTAGTTCTTGACCAGGTTTGCACATAGGGACCTGCAGGATTTTAATCCATGATGGTGTAGTGTGTAATTAATGATAATTAGAGATGAGCGAACCTTGAGCATGCTCAAGTCCATCCGAACCCGATCGTTCAGCATTTGATTAGCTGTGGCTGCTGAAGTTGGATATAGCCCTAAGGCTATGTGGAAAACATGGATATAGTCATTGGGTGTATCCATGTTTTCCAGACAACCTTAGAGCTTTATCCAAGTTCAGCAGCCGCCACTAATCAAATGCCGATCGTTTGGGTTCGGATGGACTCGAACCTGAACCCAGTTCGCTCATCTCTAATGGTAATCTTAGAAACATTGGTCCCAGCTCTCTTCGGGTCATTGACCAGGTCCTCCTGTGTAGTTCTGGGATGATTCCTGACTTTTTCAGAATCTTCTGTTTGTCCTGTAGCCCATGCCAGCCTTGTGCAGGTCTACAATTTTGTCCCTGGTGTCCTAAGACAGCTCTTTGGTATTGGCTATGGTGGAGAGGTTGGAGTGTGATTGATTGTGTGGACAGTTTTTTTATGCAGTTACCGAGTTCAAACAGGTGCAGGTAATGGGTGCAGAGTAGGAGGAACTTCTTAAAGGTAAACTAATAGGTCTGTGAGAGTCAGAATGCTCTTGCTGGTTGGTAGGTGATTAAATACTTATTTACTACAATAAAATGCAAATTCATTGTTTAAATATCATACAATGTGATTTTCTTGATTTTTTTTTTAGATTCTGACTCTCACAGTGAAAGTGTACCTATAATAAAGATTACACACCTCTCCATTCGTTGTAGGTGGACTTATTTTCACCAGTGCGTGTGTGTGTGTGAGTGTACATTATATATATATATATATATATATATATATATATATATATATATATATATATATATAGTCAGTCCAACCACTGCTTTCAGAGGTGAGCAGTGGTTGGTAAGCTAAACAATGTCAACAATGGGAAGGAAAGAAGGACATATCAGAATATCAGGGTAGGAGACAAGTTTGCTACATTATTAAATTTGAAAAAATATTTAACGTGATATTTCCTGCAACTATAACTATGTTAGTTGAGATGGGAATTTTCCTGAAATGTTTACTTTAGTATTTAAGACCAACCAATCTATTTATTCTTTTACCATCATGGCCCCATTGCTGACATCTAAATATTTTTTATCTTTTTTTTATACCTCAGATCATAAGACAGTTCAAGTGCATGTGTTAGCAAATTCATTCCATACTTTAACAATAAACTGCCAAGCTACATTAGTGCATTGTATTTCTACCACTGCGTAAAGGCTCACACGTAGCTACCAAAATATGACAACATCTGCAAACTTTTTGCCTTTTTTGTCATTAACCGCTCCTACCAGTTCGACTAACAAGTTCATCACATGACCAGGTCAGATTCTTTTACATGGTAAAAAGTGAAGTTAAAAATAAAGATTTCTTTTAGAATGCTATTAAGCAACTTTTCATTGTTACTGTATAACATTAAACATGCTGAAACCAGAATACCCATTAACCAGCTGTAGCTATACACTTATGCCACCAAACATTTCTCAGTATTAGAATCAGTTAACTAGTTAAATAAACATATATTAAATACCGATTTCTCTTTAACACTGAACACACTTTTCTTTCATGTTCATTTAATTGTTGTCATGTTTATGTTTCATTCTGCATTACTACACCGATGTTCTAATGGTTTCCAATGGTTCTAGCGCCATCTGGTGGTATGTTCATTATAACCCTACATTTGGATGCCATATGTGCACGCATTTTGTTATCCAATTTTTATTATTATTTCCTCAGAGTTAAAAAGGCATAAGCTATAACTGAAAGCCACATTCTGTGATTAGATGTTGGCATGCTATGTATCAGGAACTCTCAGCAATAAAGAATAATTGTTACAAACGGAAATTTGCTGAATACGGTTACTGGAACGCTTCGCTGCTCATTATTTACATCCCTCCGTTGCCATAGGTGCTTGCTAATCTGCAGAGAATATAGCAACTGATTTGATTCTGAGATTCTTCTTTTCTTAACTTCCTGTTTATGCATATATTATACTGTACCTGTACCTTGAAACAATGATCCTTCAATTGCATAAATGAAGCATTATTAGATTATTGTAATGATCACATCCATTATAATAAATCCATTTATGAACAAAGTCAATTGCTGCAAATGTTGATTCCAGAATCATTTTTCTACTGGCAATGACAATGCTATTGTCATATGTTATTTGGCATTTATTTATTATGTGTTTTATGATTGCTATTGGTAATATCAAATCATGAACTAGTCCAGCAAATAAAGCCTAGCCAGCTAGAAATTATTTTTGTGTCTCTGGCAACATAACAGTGTAAAAAAAAAGTTCAGTGTGTGTGTATATCAAATGTTCTTTACAGAGGGTCTAATGCATGGATCTCCAAACTGCGGCCCTCCAGCTGTTGTGAAACTACAACTCCCATCATGCCTGGACAGCTAAAGCTTTGGATTTGGCTGTCCAGGCATGATGGGAAATGTAGTTTTGCAACAGCTGGAGGGCCGCAGTTTGGAGACCCATGTCTAATGTATGCCAAAATAAAAAAAAATAAAAAACAGACATAGTTTGAGGGATTGTATTCAGAGGCACTATACCTTGGAGATTTTTAAATAGAAGTAAATTACAAATCTCTAGAACTTTTTGACACCAGTTGATTTAAGTCTAAATTAACAGTAAATGTGACATAAAGCAAGTTTGCAATATACATTCATTATTTTTTTTCTTATCATGCTGTAAAACAATGCTGAACTTACCAGAAATCCAGGTCCAGTCTCCAGAAGGCAGCTTTTTAGTCTTGTGCTGGATGAAAAAAGAGACTAAACACAGGAATTTCGGCCAGTACAAAGAGTCACGGCCCAATGTGTCCATCAATCACATGACTGCCTTCTCTCTGTGAGCAATCAGGTAGCCTCGGAAACATGGGACTTCCTGTGTTTAGACTTTTTAGGAAAAAGAAAAAACTGTCAGAACACTGGAAGGGCATGATATAACACTGAAAATAAATTTAATTGCAAACTTGCTTTATTTCAAATCTACTGTTGGTTTGGGTTTTAAAAAGTTATAATGACAGTGACACTTTAATATTCTGCTCAGTATCAGTTTGCACAGCCTCTTTGTTTTGATATATAGTCGTCAGCTGTGTGGTTTTGTGTGTGGTTTCATCCCTTATCCCTCCTCTACATTGTAGACTCATATTTAAGACCTGTCCATTAGCTGTGTGATTGGCTGGGTGGGCAGCTGCTGCTGCGGCATCTTGTCTCTGAAGTAAGAACAAGTGGTAGGTAGAGATGAGTGCAACTCAAGCATGTTCGAGTCTGATCATTCAGCATTTAAATACCAGTGGCTGAAGAAGTTGAAAGCAGCCCTAGGGAGTCCTATAGCTGCATCCATGTTTTCCCTGGACTCCCTAGGGCTGCATATTAAAAAAAAATATTATCTTTGTTTGACAACTTCTGTCCTTAGCAATACTTAGTAATACATATCACTTATAATACTATCACCCCCTACATATTCCTGTATGTAGTCCCTTATAAGCCCCTCAAAAGTTTTTCTACAATGGAAGTTAAGCTTACCGGTCAATAGTTGCCTGGAGAAAGCATGGTCATTGCTGATCATTCTAAGTGCCGATCAGTCAAAGTGTCTAGAAGAATTAAAACCAGATTTAATTATGGAATATCACCATCTCCTGACCTGATCTTCTTCTTTCTTTCACAGGTATGAATTGGCTTTAACTATCCACTCCTACCCCCATTTTCCATTGCATTGTTTAAATTTAATGGTATGAATTGGCTCCAACTATCCACTCCTACCTCCATTTTCCATTGCATTGTTTAAAGTTAATGGTATGAATTGGCTCCAACTATCCACTCCTACCCCCATTTTCCATTGCATTGTTTAAATATAATGGTATAATATCTGGCTCTACTCTTCTCTGCATTGACTTTTATTGCCCTCTTTTCTAAGCAGTGAACCCAAACTGTTTGTTACCCTGCCCTCTTCCATCTCTTCCCCACCCACCCCATGTTTCACACCTGGTAGTACTTCTTAGCTAGTTAACTAACTAACTATATAGTGAACTGCCCTGGTCATTCTTGACCATGGTCATTGCTGATCATTCTAAGTGCTGATCAGTCAAAGTGTCTAGAAGAATTAAAACCAGATTTAATTAATTATGGAATATCACCATCTCCTGACCCAATCTTCTTCTTTCATTCACAGGTATGAATTGGCTCCAACTATTCACTCCTACCCCCATTTCCCATTGCATTGTTTAAATTTAATGGCATGATATCTGGCTCTACTCTTCTCTGCATTGACTTTTATTGCCCTCTTTTCTAAGCAGTGAACCCAAACTGTTTGTTTACAATCTTCTCTCTATCAGTTACCCCTGCCCTCTTCCATCTCTTCCCCACCCACTCCATGTTTCACACCTGGTAGTACTTCTTAGCTAGTTAACTATATTAACTATATTCACCATATATATAGTGAACTGCCCTGGTCAATCCTGACCATGGTCATTGCTGATCAGTCAAAGTGTCTAGAAGAATTAAAATTAGAATTGAACCAGAAGGGAACTAAAGGTAGCTGCATTCTATATACTCCTCTGCTCTCCAAAAATGTTCACCTTTGCTATCACTATTGCTTCCCTAATACTCAAACTCTGCTCCAACCCCCCAACTCCTATATCATGCAATAGTCTATTTATCTCTCCTTCCCTTCTACCTGCTGATCTAACTCCCCTGCTATTTTCTTCCCATACAATAAACCATTTCTTCCCATTCCCTCTAAACATCCTCCCTCCCTCTCTTACTCACGCCTGCTATCTCTATCTCTGCTCCTGCTTACTGCTGAAGACATCTCTCCTAACCCTGGTCCTCCAACCTTTACTAACAGCTTCTGTTCATCGGCCTCCTACAGAAACCCTTTTAACCTGATTAGGGTTCCCTGCATGCCAGATCCCATCTCCATTAACTGTGCTCTATAGAACTCTAGACCTGTCTGCAACAAACTCACTGAAACCCACAACTTATTCCTCAATAAATCACTCAGGAGTAGGTGTACTTCTCTCTCAGGACTGCATTTATCAAGTCATTCCCCCTGTACCCTCTCTCTCATTCTCCTCTTCCGGCCCTTTTCCCTGAAAGTCGCAGTCATCTATCTATCTATCTATTTCCTCCACCTGACATCTCCATCTCTTACTGTGGTGCAACCATAACCCCTACACAACAAGTCCGCTGCCTTGGGGTTATAGTTGAATCGGATCTCTCCTTCACTCCTCATATTAAATCTCTTTCACGTTCCTGTAATCTGCATCTAAAAAACATCTCTAAAATCCGTCCCTTTCTTACTGTCGAATCTGCTAAAACTCTCATTGTCGCTCTGATTCATTCCCGTCTAGACTACTGCAGTTCCTTACTAATCGGCCTTCCTTCCTCTAAACTCTCCTCTCTCCAGTCCATTCTCAGTGCAGCGGCCAGGCTCATCTCCCTGTCCAGCCGCTATACCGATGCCTACCCCATGTGCCAGTCGTTACATTGGCTCCCTATTAAACACAGGATTCAATATAAACTCCTTCTGCTCACCCAAAAGGCTCTCCACAGTGCTACATCTCCATACATCTCCTCCCTCATCTCTATGTCTACCGTCCTACCCGTGCCTTACGCTCCTCTAACGACTTAAGACTAACAGTCCAACCAGGACTTCACCCGAGCTGCACCAGTTCTATGGAATGCATTACCCAAGACTGTCAGACTCACCTCCAATACACAAAACTTCAAACGTGGATTAAAAACACAACTGTTCAAACAGGCTTACCAGGTTGCCTAAATTAATCCCCCCTCCCTTCCCCCAATACATACGCCAGGCATTTAAGCACTTAGACCTGTGCAGGTAGGCATTGGTTGTTGACTGTGTTACCCACCTTTACCTGCACTGCCTTATTTATAAAGATGGCCGGACCATGCTAAAAAGGAAGGACTTTGCCCCTCTGCCATATCGTCTCAAACCCTCTCCTAATAGTCTGTAAGCTCATGCATGCCAGCAGGGCCCTCACTCCTCATGTATGGATAATTATATATATTCCTCTGTAATGTCTTATTTATGTCCATGTATGTATCCCCATGCTGTTGATAAAGACCATTTTGGTCGATACGCGTGCAGCGTTGATGTAATAAACATCCTTTGAAGCAGTTTACACAAGTGAGTGCCGGGATTTATTCTACTTCTATTTAACTATTTTCATATCTATGGTGGGTCTGTATCTTGCCATTGCGGTGAGCTGATGCATTTTTCTGTGTTTTTGTGAGTTAAACTGAAATACAAAGTACTTCCTAACTCCTGTTCCTGAATACATTTCTGTCCATGCTGACAGTGTCCTGAATGATCCCTTTACTAACATGGGCATTTAGGTTTACATCATGTAGTCCTTGCTGTGTACTGTAATCATAATTGGTTGAATGTTCACCAAAAGGATTAATATAGCAACAAAGAGGGGGCTAAACTGAGTTTAGTTTCTGTAAAAGTGACAAAAAGCAGAGGACAAAATCTATAACAGAAAGAGGGCAACCTCATTTCCCCCCTCCCCACCCCCACACTTCACAGAGAGGGGCTAATGTTTGGTTAGAAAATCCATATGCACAGTAAGGAGTCCTGTGAAGAGTCAAACAGTAATGTAAGCAGTTATTGAGAAGGAAGATAGCCAGGAAAACAAACAGCCTTTATTGCTGCTCATTCTTTATTGTGGAGGGTCCATTCTGATCAGAAGAGTATGCTCTCTGTTTGATGCTCTCCATCCACTCTAGAACAAAGGATGGCATGGCAGCCCGTCGATGTTTATGGCTTCATTAAGATGCAGTAAATTAATTACAGGATTCTGTATGTGCCAGGGCTCTGGCTGGTATTCAGAGCAACACGGGACATAAAGATATGATTGTCACCAGATTCCCTTCTCTAAACATTCCTCTGGAGGCTGTGAGAAAATTGCTTCATCTATGGCAGTCATGGACTGCCATAGATGATATAATTATCATACATTACACGGAATCATATTAATTATTCATCTGCAAGGCTATAAATAATATGTTGTATTTATAGACTATATGGAGGCATATGACATAAAAATATCTATACTATTTATACAGATATAACTTATAAATACTAAGTATAATACATAAAATTAAACACTACTCAAAAGGTATAACTGATAAATAACAATATAACAAATAAATGCTAATAATACAATGTAACAACTTATATAATATACCACTGCACTATATGCAAGGATAAAGCGATTGACATATAGACAACAAAGTACATTTATAATTAACCCCTGCTTGACAAAAGTTGAATGATGCACCGATGTCCAGGTCACATTGAATTCCTCGCCTTCTAAGAGCCATAACGCTTTGATTTTTTCATCTACAGGGCTGGTTGGGTGTCATTTCTTGCGCCATGATCTATAGTGTTTATTGAAATTATATTGGTGTTAAAGGGAATTTGTCAGCACCTATTCTTGGTCTGAGGTTCTGACAGTGTAAGGAAGGTCTGTGTTATCTAGTGCCGTCTCATACCTCTATTTTCCCGATCGGTCCCGTACTTTCTGTAATTTATCTTCATAAATGTCAAAGAGAGGGAGTGGTGATGGCTTCGTGCCGCACTTTGGCCCGCCTTACCACCCCCCCCCCTCCCAGCTTGTATTAAATATTTATGGAGCCCGTCCCCCGGCCTCCTGGCGCGTCATCTGTAGCTTCCTGGTTCTGGTGTAGTGCGCGCATGCTCCCGTGGCATGATTCGTGCATGCGCCGTAGTGCGTCAGAGCCATTGAGGGCATAGGCTTTAGCCCTCAGTGCGCCTGCGCCGCTCCGACACACTACGGCGTATGTGTAAATCACGCCACGGGAGCATGCGCGCACTACACCAGAACCAGGAAGCTACAGATGACGCGCCAGGAGGCCAGGGGACGGGGTCCATGAATATTCAATACAAGCTGGGAGGGGGGGTGGTGAGGCGGGCCAAAGTGCGGCACGAAGTCATCACCACTCCCCCTCTGACAGTTATAAAGGTAAATTACAGAAAGTACGGGACCGATCGGGAAAATAGAGGTATGAGACGCCACTAGATAACACAGACCTTCCTTACACTGTCAGCACCTCAGACCAAGAATAGGTGCTGACAGTTTGACAGCTTTTAATTAAAATTTTCTGATATGCCTGTCATTATGTCCGGCTCCTGGGACACTAACATTGAAGTGGCCCCCACAAACATATATAGTGGACATGAAGGGTTAAAGGGGTACTCCAGAGAAAAAAAGTTTTCAAATTAACCAGTTTAAAAAAGCTATACAGATTTGCCAATTACTTCTATTTAAAAATCCCAAGTATTTCAGTACTCATAAGCTGCTGTATGCAGTGTATTCTTTCCAGTCTGATATGGCACTCTATGCTGCCACCTCTGTCCTTGACAGAAACTGTCCAAAGCAAAAGAGGCTCTTAAATAGAATTAACTTAAATAGATAGGAGCAGGGGGTTGGTCCCTGAGGTAAAAGAGATTGTGTCATTAAGAAAGCTATGTCCAAACGGATGCATTATGTCAAATAAACATATTTCAAATGTACAAGCATTTCTGGAACTGTTAGATATAGACTTACCAATCCCCTATGTGCCTGTTTAGTTTTGATAACCTTAGTAAAAACCAGCACATTTGTTCTTCTTTATATATACGTATTTGGTACACACCTGACTTTACAAACTTTGCTTCATGCTTCAAACCCTTGTAATGCCGGTCAGGTTCCTCAGCCTCCATGGGTTCAATCACTGCCGCTAGGCCTTCAGGCCTTCGGGTCTGGCCTCATGGAGCAGCTTGTGTCCTCTCTGCATGTAGTACAGATCTGGCCACTAGAGGGGGCACGCGCACCTTTCCTAGATTTAAAGGGGGTTATCCAGCGCTACAAAAACATGGCCACTTTCTTCCAGAGACAGCCCCACTCTTGTTTCCAGCTTGGTTGAGGTTTTGCTGCTCAGTTCCATTGAAGCGAATGGAGCTTAATTGCAAACCCGCACCTGAACTGGAGACAAGAGTCATGTTGTCTCTAAAAGAAAGTGGCCATGTTTATGTACTACTGGATAACTCCTTTAAGGCTTTGTGCCCTAATTACTCTGCACCTGTGGCTTAGGAGTTCAAGGAGGCTTGCTGCACATGTGCTCTGCCTGAGGGTCAAAGGGTCCTGCAAAGGTGTTTCACTGTTTGCTGAGCAAAAGCGTTCCTATGTTCCTGTATTGACCATCCTGGTTCCTGTTTTCCTGCACTATCCAATCTGGTTCCTGTGTTCCCGCTGTGGTGTCCTCATGTCCTAGTGTTTCTGCTTTCTGATCCTGCATTCCCAATTGCTTCCAGTATACCTGCATCGTCCTGTCCTGAGTGTGAACCTGACCCAACCTTTGTTTGCACCTGCTACCAATCCTGCATTAAGTTACTAGCTTTGTGTGAACCACACCGTTTGACCTGCGCCCGGGTCTTCATCCCCAGCATCTGTTACTTTCATCCGGTGTGTCCTGTGTCTCCATATTTGTCTGTACTGTACTGTCTATCTCAAGAGGTAGTGACCTGATGTATCCTCTACATCATCAGGAGTATCTCGTGAATAACAGGGGATATGCTTAGACAATGTCCCTAGGGATAAATGGACATGTGACACAGTGGGCTCTGGTCCGCTAATCCTGACACCCCTTTATCTAAGGCAGCTATCTAATGGACAATCATTCATTTAAATGCCCCTCATTGTCCCTATTTCCATCCAGTTGCTAACAATTTTTAATACATATTGCCATTTTCTTGCCACTTCATCCTCACTCTATATAGTATATTCAATTCTCAATG
This sequence comes from Dendropsophus ebraccatus, assembly GCF_027789765.1. Taxonomy (NCBI): domain Eukaryota; kingdom Metazoa; phylum Chordata; class Amphibia; order Anura; family Hylidae; genus Dendropsophus; species Dendropsophus ebraccatus. The sequence continues at coordinate 115,290,510 of NC_091458.1, read as the reverse complement.
CAGGGCCAGCTATTGTAGCTGTTACCACAACTTCGTCCCTAACAAAACAGTAAACTAAATAGAAGGATTCATAGTGGTCATTCACCTACTGCATGTCCAGCAGTTTGGACACATTTTGTAACTTAGAAGCCTTAATAGAAAACACCTTTATTCATTTTTCAGAGGTAGAAATACATAACATACTATGGATGGAGACAGCTAGTAAAATTCTTCAACAGATGGAGGCACAGTTTCTTAGGGGATTTGGCAGAAGCTAGGGAGTATGTAAGGGTGTCTGGAACGTGTAGTATCACTAGTTCCTTGTCTCTTTCCTGAAGCAAATCCCAGCTAGTTGGCCCCCAGATGTTTCAAAAGTCTCTACTCACACTGAAGCTGCAATTCCCAACTGTGGGGTGCAGGTCTCTGATGTTCTGTAGCTTAGCAGCCACTTGAACCTAGGCCGCATCTAATGCCTAGTTATATTTTAGGTTAGTGTTATAGGGCTCTTCTACATGTTCTCCTTCCGCCCTTCAATCTCTCATAATCTTTCTTTCTAGCTCTTTGGAGGGACTATGGACCCTGAGCAGTGCTGGATATAAGACTACACATAAAACCTAATCTCACATGAAGATGCTAAACTAAACAGTATTTGTTTTGTAGAAAGGCTGCAGAAGTTTTAGGCAGCTATGGAAAAATTCTGCAAATGCATCTAATTTACTCCACGTTTTTATTCCACATCAAGATATTGACTCTTAACATACAACCAATGCAATAACTATCTTCAGCATACAGAAGAACAAGAATTCCATGAAGTAATGACATGGCCCCCGCAGGGCTCTTATCTTATCATCAAGGCTTTCTGGGATTACACAAAGAGACAAAATGAATTGAGCAGCCTACATCCATAGAAGATTTATAGTTAGTGCTACAAGATGTTTGGAAGAACCTCCCTACTGAGTTCCTTGAAAAACTGTGTCCAGGAAGAACCCAGGAGAACAGCAAAGCTTTGTCACATCAAATATTGGTTTGATTCAGTGTTGCTGTGGTTCCTAGTGTCCATTGAGAAGGTGTTCTCTATCTGATCCTGAAGTCCGTCATCGGATATGTGTCTCTGATTCCTTCTTTATTGTACTATACCTCCTATTGCCAACCTGGATTTCTGATCCAGAACCCATGCCTCTGCCTTGTAATAGTGTTCCATGCCTCAATGGAACATTATGGAATGTTCAATATTATCAAAACTAGGGTTAATAGCTTTAGAAAGGAGACAACTAAAGGGAAACCTAATATATATATATATATATATATATATATATATATATATATATATATATATATACACACACACCAATACATGCATCAATAAAGAGTTCTTTCCTATGATCTGTTCATAGCCAGGACTGCATCTATTAACTTCTTTAAGGATGAGCGAATTTTCATTTTTGCACCTTTTCCTCCTCGTGTTTAAAAGGTCAATGATGAATGATGTGGATGAAAGGGTAAATGATGTATAAGTTTGTCTGTTTGTGTCTGTCCCTCACTTTCTTTCTCTGCTGGCCAGCAAAACCTCTTTCTATCCACTGTTATTCCTACAGACAGACAAATGCAGCATTTCCCATATATATATATATATATATATATATATATATATACCAACAAAACACAACAATCACTGAACTCAGGGAGAACAGTGAAAAATTCCAATGGAGTACTCATTTACGAGTCTCCATTGATTGTCCCATACAAAATTTAAATATGCAAAAAAGGGGTCGGTGGAGCCTCAGTTACGAGTCTCAAAACACGGGAATAGCCAGATATCCCTCTCTCCAGAGAAGGAAGCCCATTGCCAAGGGGTGCCTCCTAGTGGGGAGAGCACCAAACCACCCTGATACGTAGTCCCTCAGGTCCTCACTCTGTTGCGAGCTTTAGGACCCAACTAGGGAAACACCAGGGTGGCCCCTGTGAGTCAAAGTCTAGCTCTGTGGCGAGTATAACGACATAAGACAAGGGTTACCAAGGCTAGGCATCCATCCACAGACTGCAGTGTTTCCCTAGTTAGGTCCTAAAGCTCGCAACAGAGTGAGGACCTGAGGGACTACGTATCAGGGTGGTTTGGTGCTCTCCCCACTAGGAGGCACCCCTTGGCAATGGGCTTCCTTCTCTGGAGAGAGGGATATCTGGCTATTCCCGTGTTTTGAGACTCGTAACTGAGACTCCACGGACCCCTTTTTTGCATATATATATATATATATATATATATATAGTGTACCAGCACACACATCCACCAGTATACAAACAGCATCACAGCTTACCAGGAGGAACCAGAGGGGAGGGGGTGCTGGGTGTATATGGAGCACTGACCTGATTACTGCCAGGTGAGACTGAGCTGGAGCTATGCAGCTATACTGGGCTTTGTATTCCTAGTTAGTTTGTGTATTTCTATGCTTTTTATTTTCACAATATGTATTATGATTTTATGCTGTGTAAGAAAAGGATACGTTTGTAACGCTTTTATGTTTAAATCTAAACCAATGTGTATATTGCTTTAAGAGTGTTGCATTTTGGGTAAAATTGTATATAAAGACACCTGGAAGCCCTAGGTTAGGAGAGAGTCTGGCTCAGAGTATGTGAGCTGGGAAAGGGTGCTGCTTGATACTAAGGCAGCTGCAACAAACCCTGATCTGCTGAATACTATTTGTTTTGTTATTTTGCTTAAAATAAAGAAGAAGCATTTTTTTTTTACTATCACTGAGTGACATTGCTTTCTTTTTGTGACCTCAACAAATCCCACACCTCAACACACCTACAGACACATATGAGGTCTTTTTGGGGGGATGCCAATTGTACTTTGTAATGACAGACTTAATTTTTCCATAAAATATGCTGCTGAACCAAAAAAAAAAGAAAAATGATCTGGTGGTGACATTGTTCTTTTTGACATTTGGCATGTTGTAAAACTGACATGTTATCTATATTCTATTAAAGGGGTAGTGCGGCGCTAAACATTTATTCACAAAATAACAAACATTACAAAGATATACAACTTTGTAATGTGTGTTTTGTATGTGAATGGCCCCCTTCCCTGTGTTCCCCCCCCCCCCCCACACACGCTAGAGCACCCTGTGCTCAGCCAATCGCAGCTGAGCAGCTGGTGGTGAGCTATAGGGGGGCAGGCATGAGGGACGGATGGAGCGGTTCGGCCGGCCTCCTGAAGACTACGTCATTGTCACAAGATGCTGGACGGGGGTCGACACGAATGCAGTAAGTATAATGCACCACACTTCTAGCGTGGGTGGGGGGAAACACAGGAAAGGGGGCCATTCACATACTTAATACACATTACAAAGTTGTATAACTTTGTAATGTGTGTTATTTTGTGAATAAATTATTAGCGCCGCACTACCCCTTTAGGCTGCGTTCACACTACGTATATTTCAGTCAGTATATTTTAGTCAGTATTGCAACCAAAACCAGGAGTGGATTAAAAACACAGAAAGGATCTGTTCACACAATGTTGAAATTGAGTGGATGGCCGCCATATAACAGTAAATAACGGCCATTATTTCAATATAACAGCCGTTGTTTTAAAATAACAGCAAATATTTGCCATTAAATAGCGGTTTAATCCACCATTAAATAGTGTTTTTAATCCACTCCTGGTTTTGGTTGCTATACTGACTGAAATATACGTAGTGTGAACGCAGCCTTAATCTGTACAGGACAGGAAGTGTTAGCTTATTAAATTAAAAGCAAACTTCATTTTTTTTAATATAGGGCAGCATAAGAAAATCACCAAAAATTCCTAAAAAATATGTTTACCTAAAATAGTGATCTAAATAATCTATCATTTTCTGAAGTCCCCGTCGCTATTACTAATAGCAATAAATTGAAAAGCCCTCAACATGTCCAGAGGGATCTATACGGAAGTCTATCCTATTAACTAATGCTTTGATCAGACTTTCCTGACACATGAGCTTTGCATTCTTACACTTAGGAGGATTTCTTCCTGCACATCATTTGCCTATATATAGGTTTGACGCGAATTAGGGTAAATTCAATTATCTACCTGATGGCAAATAGTAATCTCTTAGAGACAATGCAATTATACATTTTGCAAAAAAGAATAGTAAGGCTGCATTCCCACGTTCCGTGATCCTGATGGATCACGGACGTGGAATACATGTACCGGAGTCCCCCCGCGCCCGGACAGCATCTGTAATTAGATGCTGGGAGCGGGGGAGACTGTATTCATAAGCGCCGCGCTGTAGTATCAGCACCGCGCGGCTGATTCATTACAGCGCGGCGCTTTGGCGCTTTGGCTACAAATCAGTAATGCCAAAGCCAGGAAATGAGCATATTAGTTGTTACCATGGAATGTTTATGGCATACATTCTGGACCCTCATGTCCAAGTCAGAATTTTTTTCCCCCACGGTCGTCTCCTTAGTGGTATAACTTTTCTAGTTTTTCATCGACATAGCCATATGAGGGCTTATTTTTATGTGTGACAAGTTGTACTTTCTATTTGTATCATTTTTGGAATACGTATGACTTATTGAATTTTTTTCACCATTTTTTGGGAGTTGGATTGACAAAATGACAGCAATCCTAGCATTATTTTATCGTTTTGAATTTTTTGCCCCGTTTACTGAGCAGGATAAATAATATACTAATTTTATTGTTCAGGTTGTAAGAGACACAGTGATACCTATTATGTGTATGTTTCATGTAGAAGGAGGGAAGTACAGGGAAAAGGCAATGTTTGTTTTAGGCCCCGTTCCCACTGAGCAAAGCTAGCGGAATTCCGCGACGGAATTGTCCGCCGCGGAATGCCGTTAGCCTCCCGCTCATAATGGGAGTCTATGGGAGGCGCGCGCTGCTGCTCTGTACGCGCTGAAGAATGAACATGTTCATTCTTCAGCGCGGACAGGGCAGGAGCGCGCGTCTCCCATAGAGTCCCATTATGAGCGGGAGGCTAACGGCATTCCGCGGCGGACAATTCCGTCGCGGAATTCCGCTACCTTTGCTCAGTGGGAACGGGGCCTTATAGGGAATTTCTGTCTATTACTTTTTTTTTCACATTTTTCTTGTCCCACAAGGGGACCATGGAAACCCATTGGCCTTGGAGATCTCATCATCCATATGCCGATAGGTCAGAATACTACAGCAGACATTTTACATGTTGCTGTCATAATTTGACCGCAGAATATAAAGCGTTAAAGGGATATTCCACTCAGAATTAACTTTTTATATGTTGGATAAAGCTCTAAGGTTGTCTGGAAAACATGGATACAGCCAATGACTATATCCATGATTTCCACATAGCCTTAGGGCTTTATCCAACTTCAGCAGCCACCGCTAATCAAATGCCGAACGCTCAGGTTCGGATGAACTCGAGCATGCTCAAGGTTTGCTCATCCCTAGTGGTTACATCATAAGAGAAGTAGTATGCTTTTCTCTCTTCCTGATGAGCTCCCTGGAGAGTGGTAGTACTGCTAACAGCCACCCAACACACATTTTAATTCCAAAATCTGCATTAGTACTGTCTGCTGAGGGAGCCCAGGAAGAAGAGAGGCTTTCTTCTAGAAACAAGCGATGTATCTCACTCCTATACAGTTAAATACATTGCAGACTTCCACAAGAGATATGAAGGTCCTCCTGACATATATCTATGACAGAAGGTTATAAAAGCAGTGTGAACCCAGCCTTAATGTGATATTATAACCAGATGCTCTTTGTTATTTGGACTGTATTGTTCCTTCGAGGAGGCTTATACTTAGCTTATTGGCCCTAAAGCATATTGCAGATTGACAGAAGCTATTAGATTAGGCAGACCTTTTTATTATAAGTATTCACAGCAGATGCCAAAAATAAGGACGTGACGGAGTGAAAAGAAAAAAGCAGTGTTGGCATAAAGTATAAACCTTGTAGAGTTAAAAAGTCAAAATATACACACTTGCAGCTGACTCTGTACATTGGCAGAACATAAATTAATGAATTAACAATACTTGGGATGATCACCCAGCTTTAGTTTTATAGCAAATAGGGCTGTTTGATGGCTGAACATTCTGACCCCTGATATGTCTTTTATGATGGTCATTAGGGACTTTATTCTAAAGAGTCATGTTTTATGGCTGATCTCAGGGAGACCAGCCAAAGATAACACTGCCGGCTGCTGGGTAAAGCGCTCAATGCAGCGAAATCCTAGGTGCATTGCTCCCTGGGAAACATCAATATGCAGAAAAAGAGCCTGTGGAGCCTCATTTAAGAGTCTCAAAACACAGGAATAGCCAGATATCTCTCCCTGAGCTCAGAGATCTGTTTCCCATATGGCTCTACTCCCACCTAGCCAGAATCCTGCTCCACACTGATGAGAGGCAACACCCCGAAACAGATGTCGGTAGATGGATACCCGGTTTTGGTTTTTCCCCTGTCATTACATTGACTCATAGGGCCACTTAATATGGTGCCCCCCTAGGCTGGGCCCTTCCCGAGGGGATATCTGTCTAGTCCTGTTTTTTAAGACTCTTAAATGAGGCTCCATGGGCTCTTCTTTTTGCATATTCATGTTATGGCTGTCAGTCAGGTGCCTGGCTGTCATAGACATATGAGCACTCATCTCTACACTGTCTCCAAAGGTTCCAGGGATCATGCAATCCCCAGTCGAAATGACACATAGCCATGCTCCTAGGTTTTAATGTTAGAAAAGGGAATTTTTATATTTTCCTATTATTTAAATGTCAATATTTGCTATTTGGGAATAAAAAATTACTTCAAGTACAAGCAAAAAAAAAAAAACAAACAAACAAGAAAATGCTGTAAACATACATACAGGAGTGGGGGTATGAACAAATGAATGTAAATTATTCTGATTAGTGGCATATGTTTTTCCAGAATAGTTACAGGAAAAAAAAATCACTCTTTTGTTGAGAAAACAAAATTCCAGTTAGTCTTAGCTGCTCCTCTGGCTTTTATGATGGCTTAAGTCTTTGACGTATGGACTTCACTAATGATAAACATTATTATATGTCAGGCTGGTTCCAAGTTTCTTGAAGAGCAGTTTACAGACCAGCTTTACAAGATGGAACCTTTCCGTTAGCCAAATTTCCACCATAAATTGTTAATTAGATTGAGATGTGGGGTTGGTGCTGGCTATGTCATCAAGCCGATACGCCTTTTCTAAGGAAAAGCTCTAACATTCTTTACTGTATGACATGATATAGTACTAAGTCTATTTTCTATAATGTAATGAAAGAAATGTCCAAAACTTCACCTGCATGTTGAGTGATAAATGTAATTGTTTTCTTTAGGTATCATCTTTATATTATATGATGACAAATGTACTAGTATCATCTCCTTAGCCATTGCTTTGTGATTCCTCACTGAGAACCCCTTTCATTCATTGCTCCACACTTCATGATTCCATCTCTTTGGCACCTTGTTGCTTTTCATTTGGCTTTACTATATGCAAATCCAATCAAAGCTCAGCTTTTATTTTACCAGTGCGGAAAACTGAGCTGTGATTGGTTGCTGTGAACAGTTTTACACGGATTTCCATTTTATACTGTCTGATAAATCTGGGCCTCTCTGTTGGGTTTTCATCTTGAAAGAGTTTTCCTTCTGATTGATACAACAAACAGCTCTCTTGTAGGGGCCATGTCTTCTTTCCATTAGCCATAAGGTTCCATTCTTTTCATAAGTTTACAGCTGGGAATGATCGATAAGTACTTTCTCTTTTACCTGCAGAATATTTAATATTTTCGCAAATTACTAGGGAATTCCATATTTTTTCTCCAAATGATCTTAGAAATATATGCTTTATGAAGCCAGAAAGTAAGCTATTATATATTATTTCCAATAATATCTGTGATTTGTCTATCTTCTATGAAACAAACAAACAAAAAAAAGCTGGGAACCATCCACTAAGGCTGCATTCACATGTCCACAATTTTTAGAAACTATGGACCCATTCATTGGTATGTCCCTGTTCACATGTCCATACGTGTTATGGGGTCATGATACTTGCCACAAAAAAGACAGATCCTAGTACAGACCTACAATCAGTGTCGGACTGGAGTGCCTTGGGCCCACCAGGGGAAATCATTCTTGGGGCCCACCCTTCTGCCACTATACTTATCTATGGTAACATTAATAAGGGTCCAGTTACACGGCGTGATATGGGGCAGTGTAGGGCTGCAAACGATTGCTGATCAGCAGGGCAGGAATACACAGATGTGCGGCCAACAACGATTTTTACAGCCGCACAAAAGATCAAATCAGCCGACTATGTTCTTTTGCATGATAACAGTGTATACTACTGTATGCTACCAATAACACCAGTATATAAAGAGCAAATATCCCCACACATATTACCGCCATACTATTACTGACCAAATCCTGTATACTGAGAGTGATATCACCAATAATACCAGTATACAAGGGGGAAATATTATTACCATACATATTACCGCCATACTGTTACTGACCAAATCCTGTATACCAATATTACCAAAACTACCAGTATACAAGGGGGAAATATTACACCACACCACAACCACTACCATCACTATATTGTTACTGACCAAATCCAGTATACTAAGACCAATAAAACACAGTACCGGATTACAAGTGACAAATACACATACTGTACCACATACTGACTAACAACGCCACACACTGACTAACACCACCACATACTGACTAACACCACCACATACTGACTAATACCATCGCTGCTACTGACTAACACCACCACATACTGACTAACACCACCACTGCTACTGAATAATCCACTGTACACAGATCACTATCACCTCATCCAGTCATATAGAGATGGACGCAGCTCTACACAGGCTCTATACACCATAAACATTACCGTGCAGTTACATCAGGTGACTCACAGGGGAGTCTTCTCTGATCAGAGTTCTTCCCTCTTCTTCTTCTTCTCCATCTGCCCTGGGCCGTTATGAGAACTTCTCCAAGCCACGAATACACAGAATCTGCCAGACAAACAATATTAGGCTCCTCACACTGACACCATCCTCATCTCTCTACACACTGCACATCTGTACTGTCCCCTTTACACCCTTATTTAGTGGGTAGCCCTGACTCTATGTATATATATATATATATATATATATATATATATATATATATATATATATCCCTTATGGTATATGGTCCCCTCTGTGTAGACACCTTATAGATGGTCCTTTGTTCAGTCCTCCATATAGATAGCCCCCAGTGTTGTCCATGTCCCATATAGGTAAACCCCTTTATGTTGTCCATCCCCATAAATTTAGCCCCTCCATGTTGTCCTTCATCAATATAGATAGCCCCCTCATGTTGTCCATTCCCCCCTATAGCCCCTCATGTTGTCCATCCCCCTATAGCCCCCTCATGTTGTCCATCCACCTATAGCCCCCTCATGTTGTCCATCCCCCCTATAGCCCCCCCTTATGTTGTTCATCCCCCTATAGCCCCCCTTATATTGTCCATCCCCCCTATAGCCCCTCATGTTGTCCATCCCCCTATAGCCCCCTCATGTTGTCCATCCCCCCTATAGCCCCCCCTTATGTTGTTCATCCCCCTATAGCCCCCCTTATATTGTCCATCCCTCCTATATCCCCAAGTGCTGTCCATCCCCCCTATAGCCCCCCTCATGCTGTCCATCCCCCCTATAGCCCCCCTCATGCTGGCCATCACACCTGTAGCCCCCAGTGATGTCCATCCCCCCTATAGCCCCCCTCATGCTGTCCATCCCCCCTATAGCCCCCCTCATGCTGTCCATCCCTATAGCCTCCCTCATGCTGTGCATCCCCCCTATAGCCCCCCTCATGCTGTCCATCCCCCCCTATAACCCCCCTCATGCTGTCCATCCCCCCGTAGCCCCCCCATGCTGTCCATCCCCCCTGTAGCCCCCCTCATGCTGTCCATCCCCCCTGTAGCCCCCTCATGCTGTCCATCCCCCCCCCGTAGCCCCCCTCATGCTGTCCATCCCCCCTATAGCCCCCCTCATGCTGTCCATCCCCCCTATAGCCCCCCTCCTGCTGGCCATCCCCCTGTAGCCCCCCATATATTGTCCATTTCCCCCCCCTATAGCCCCCCTCATGCTGGCCATCCCCCTGTAGCCCCCCATATATTGTCCATTTCCCCCCCTATAGCAACCCTCATGCTGGCCATCCCCCTGTAGCCCCCCATATATTGTCCATTTCCCCCCTATAGCCCCCCTCATGCTGGCCATCCCCCTGTAGCCCCCCATATATTGTCCATTTCCCCCCCTATAGCCCCCCTCATGCTGGCCATCCCCCTGTAGCCCCCCATATATTGTCCATTTCCCCCCCTATAGCAACCCTTATGCTGGCCATCCCCCCTATAGCCCCCGGTGATGTCCCCCTATGATAAAAGGAAAAAAAAACAAAACCCAACTCACCTGTCACCACGCTCCCCCGTCGGTTGCGGGCCTCTTCTCTCTTCTGTTCCCGGACAGATGAGCAGCTCCTGGTCCCGGGCAGCTCCGTCACCACTGAGCTTCATGCGCGCCGCAGCGGCTGGGACTTCCGGTATGCGCTACGTGTACCGGAAGTCCCAGCTGCCGGACCGCGCAAAGAGCTCAGTGGTGACGGAGCTGCCCGGAAACCAGGAGCTGCTCAACTGTCGGGGGCGGCGGCGGCACGCTTGTGACCGCAAGCAAGAAGCTGCTTGCGGTCACAAGAGTGATTGACAGCGCAGGAAGCCTATGGCTTCTTGCACTGTCAATCGGAAGACTGACACATTTTAACTGGAAGCGAATGCTGCGATCGCTTCCAGTTAAAAGGGTGAGGAGCGGCAGTCGGCGGCTGAGTGGGCCCCCCAGGAGCAGGGGGGCCCCGCTGGGCTTACTGGGTGGAGACCACATTGATGTGGTCTCCATCCTTGTGTGCCCTGACTGGGGGGCGGGGCCTACTCCTGCTCGGGGCCCACCGGGGAAATCCCCGGTCCCCCGGTGGCCCAGTCCGACACTGCCTACAATTGTGGCACTAGTCTTCTATGAATAGGTTCATGCTTTGCAGATAACTACGGATGTCCTTCCGAAGTGTGTTTTAAGAGCCATATCCAGGATAAGGAAAGACAAGATTATGTTGCCCAAACTAAGTTAGGACAGATTATTACAGTTTTACCCTATTCAAATAAAAGTTTTTTGAGAGCAACTTGGGTCTGAGAAGTTTTTTTTTTTTTTTTAAGAAGTTGTCACTAGAGATGAGCAAATCTCGAGCATGCTCGGGTCCATCTAAACCAGAGCTGATGCCATTTGATTACTGGTGGCTGCAGAATTTGGATTATGGATGCACCTCAAGAGTGCTGTTATTTTGACTGCTCCAAATTACAAGTTATAAGTTTATAGTGCACACTGAGAATCAAACACCCTGACACACTGATGGTTAAGGTGGATCTCCTTTATTCAAAGATGGCAGCCAGTTTATATACCCTGGGGGCGTGTGTTCTTCTACTAAGGCTCGTGTCAGTACTTCATTGGCTGAGGTACAAAAGGAGTTAGTTACTTACGTTTACTTACGTAATTTTTAAGGAATGCAAACTTCTCTACTCGTTTAGAAGGTCAGCACCATATTGTAATGGCTTCACTAAATATCCAAAATATCACATCCTTAACACTAGGGCTGCATCCAACTTCTGCAGTAATCAAATGCTGCATGAGCAGGTTCGGGTAAACTTGAGTGTCCTCGAGAGTTGCTTATCTCTAGTCATTACAACTTGTCTTGGCTGCAGCCCTGCCTAACACATTTGCACTGCTCTACTATGGGATTCACAATACAGTATAATGCATGTTTGTCATGTGTTACAAGGATATCTGGTATCCCTAGAAGCAATAGCTATTATACATTATTTACATTCCGTATCTGACTTTACATGTTGCACAAAAAGCTATTGTAAGTATAACGTGAGATATTGTCAGTAACACACAGTAATAAGCTAAGGGCATACCAAGCTGCTAAATATACCTTCTACGTTAGGGGATTATTATAATTTAATGATCGGCAGGTGGCAGTTCAATTATGGGTCGTCTGGCTTTTTACATCTTAGTCTCTCACGTGTAATATACTTAAAATGCTTCCCCACTACCTAGAGGCCCTCTAATCTATTTCAACATGCTTTCCATAATCTGCTTTACAGGAAACCAACTGAGCTCCTGAACACTGGAAAGAGGAGTGATGGCTAGGGCTTATTCTGGTCTCTATCCATTATTCAGGTTAAGGAAGTAAGAAACTCATATGCATTTTGTTGACATGTTATCACTTAATTACTACATCTGTATAAACTGCATTTAAACTAGTGATCAAAACTACTTGTATTCCTAAATTTCTGTTGTAAAATAGTCCATCCATGGTAGCTTATGTACAAGAAGCTATCTGATACCAAGACACATTTTCTACCTGTAGCTTTTGGGGCATAAACATTTTTGTTATATAACATACGTTCTAGAGCTATCACTGTTACCTTGTTGACCAAACAAAAAAATTTTCTATCCATCATCTTCCAGTCTCTGCGCATTGAACTTTATGTCCGCTATAGCATCCTTAATCTTAATCTGCTAATTGATAATAAACCACTTGCCACATACCAACTTGTTATATACTGTAGCATAAGACTTTATACACAGACATGTATTCTACAAATTGATAATACAGCACCTCTGGAATTTTATTGGCCCATAGTAATTTTCTGTGTGTCAATTCTACAGGGAGGTATAGAGATAATTTTCTTTTTTATCAGGGAAAGAATTCAAGAAATCCTAATATCACATGCTGCCCTACAAAGGATGCCGTACTATACAACAGCACAAACATCGCTTATGGGTCTGTAATATGGACCCATAGGGACTTTATATATCCCTAAACAGGGTGTGTGCATCAATACATGTACAGTTGGTGTTTACAATAAACTTTATTGGTAAAAAAAAAATAATAATATAAATAATAGATAACATAAATATATAACCAATAAGTAATATTATAGGGAAAAAGATGTACAGCCTCAATCTCCACCCATTCACCTGTCCCTGCCTACTTGGACCCTAACTATGGTGCACAGGGACCCTAACCTAGCAGGACAGAAGAATACTCTAACTGGGTCAGTACCTGAATGGTACACAGTAACAGAATCAACATATAACAGATGGTAAGAGAAGATTCCAAGGTTCTAATAACCAGGAGGGTTCACCAGGGTCTAAATCAAAGGCAGAGTGGTAAATGAAAACTATACAATCACAAGTCCGTCTCACACCAGCGGACTAGAACAAAACACCCTAACGGTGAGTAAATCAATATACATAAGGGGTGAACACCATTAAAACTTCACTTTTAATATTCTTCTAAAAAACATACAACCCCACACCCAAAACCCAAGTCCAAATGAGTCTGTAATTACACCAGTCCACAAATATATTCAGTCTGCACAGTCCCAGCCGGGATATATGAAAATAAAACCAGGTGTATCTCACCAGTCTGTCGTCCAGAAATCCTGCGGCTCTGTTCTTGCGTTTCTGTAGACCGCGCAAAAAATCAAAAGGTTGTGACCAATCAGGAGTCTTACTCTCCCTATATGGCCCTTATTCTTGTCTGGGATTTCGGAACGACAGACTGGTGAGATACACCTGGTTTTATTTTCATATATCCCGGCTGGGACTGTGCAAACTGAATATATTTGTGGACTGGTGTAATTACAGACTCATTTGGACTTGGGTTTTGGGTGTGGGGTTGTATGTTTTTTAGAAGAATATTAAAAGTGAAGTTTTAATGGTGTTCACCCCTTATGTATATTAAATGAAAACTATAGCAGCAAGGCAGGTAGTTGTTGCAACAGAGTGATGCTCGCAACATCGCAGGTGGCTGGAAGCTGCAGACACTGCATTCCTCACTGGTACACAGCCAGGTAAGTATATTAAAGTAGGTTCACTGTTTTTTTTGTGGGTCTGTACACGCTCATGCTAGTCCTTTCTATCCCTCTATAGTGTTGTCTCAACAGTTTGTAGGATTGAGACAATCCCTAAAAAAAAGATTACAACTTCCAAGTAGTGCTGCTTCATCTTTCCATTCATGTTCCTTTCAGTGGAAATACTGTTCACCCTTTTTTATTACAAATAGTTCATATTTACTATAGGGTAATCAAATAAACAACAAATATAAATATCTAGCCAACACTATGATGTAAAATCCATTTTATTATTGCATGTGAACAATAAGACCTGTATATACTGTACAAATAGAGACAACGACAAAAAAAAAAGTTGCTAGTAAGGATATATTTGAAAGTGATATCAAAGTACAAAAACAGAAACATTTCAGTATGTAGTAGTTACAATATTTATATAACAGTAAAACACAACAAAGAAATGGACTATTGAAATAAGTCATTGGGTGACATTCATCAGATTTATACTGGACTGTCCAATAAGCCAACATTTATAATGCAAACCACCTTCCAGACTGGACATGGTTTAGGTAGTTTTTATATTTGCCATTCGGCTTAATAGGAACCTGGCACCCTGGCACCCGGGGCAGAGCACGCCCAACCCACTGGTAGAGGCTTGGTTACTTACGCCCTCCTGCCAGTCCCACTAGTAAAGTCAGCCCCGCCATGGAGAAATCTCTTCTCATTTATATATGGAGTTCGCAGACTGCCAGGCAGCGATTTCTCCACAGCAGGACCACCTTTGGGAACAGGACCAGCAGGAGCTGGTAAGTATGCAGGACTCTACCAGGGGGTCAGGCGGGCTATGCCCCGGGTGCAGGGGTGACAGGTTCTCTTTAAAATATACATTGTGAATTCTGTTGTACATTCTTTCTTTTTTTATGTTGTTTAGGTATACATCAAGTGAGAGGGGTGGGAATCTATTGTTTTATAATAAAAATTTACTCAACAGAGTAACATAGTGAGGAGTGTATCAAGCCATAATGTTCAGCATCTCTATTTATCAATGAAGCACAACTGAAGAATGATGATGTGCACCCTCTATATGTACATGAGAAGAGTTGTTTACCAATACAGAAGGCACACCTTAAGCAGTAAAGTACACAAATACCAGAAACATAAAGCAAACACGAGAGTAGCAAACAGTTTTTTGAGCATGTGTGGTTGTAAAAACAAAAAATATGGCTGAACAGTTTTATGTACATTGTAATCTGTCTTTAATTTCTACAAACATGTATCAAATACAAGTAAATACAATAATCCAGTATCTACAGGGCATGGAGGCATATTACATTTTTTAGAGTCAAACCGTCCCATGGCCCACCATCAGTCCGGGGAATGTGGACATAAGCCAACCATGTTCCTGATAACAGCTTCTTGGCATACGGATATTTCTGCTGACTCCATAAACCTGCACACTTGGTCGTAGCAAGAGGGGTATAAACGACGGACAAACTCTGAAATCCAACAAGCCCATCCCTCTTTCTCCCAACATATGTCACAAGGGGAAATTTAGGAGGGCCAGTCCCGGTCTGACATTTCTGTGATGTGTATAGCCGTCTTTAATCTCATAAATCTCATAATCTCATCTTCCTGGGAGCACAAGCAGTTGTTACACTGACAATCTAGGCACAGCGTTTTCCTTCATGTCAAATACTTTACAGTTGGAGAGTATAGGGTTAATAAAAAAAATCTGCAGGTTCATAGACAGATTGATGATAGACGAGATGAGATACCGTATATGTGATAGGAGATATTTAGATAGACAGATATGAGAGAGAGATGAAATATGTTTATTATATGAGATGGATGGATAGTAGTGATGAGCGAATAGTGAAGTATTCAAATATTCGATATTCGTACGAATATCTCCCTGATATTCGACTATTCGATCGAATATTGGATCCCATTAAAGTCTATGGGAACAAGTATTCGATTATTGAAAAACATCTATTCGACCACCAAGTCCACAATGACACCTCAGGGAAAGGGAAAGGGGATTCGAACGCTTATTGAATATTTATCGAATATTCGGCGTACTACTTGATAATATTCAATACTATCGAATGCCTTACTATTTGATCGAATATCTATTCGATCGAACAGTATTCGCTCATCACAGATAGATAGATAGATAGATAGATAGATAGATAGATAGATAGATAGATAAATAGATAGAATAATTATAAATATGATATACTGTATTTATGGAATACCTAGAACCAACATGGGATAGCAAGATAACACATAGATATGATTATGGATACAATTTGATATACGTATAATCTTAGAAAACAGCAAATCCAAAAAAGAATATTTTTAAATAGTAGCTGTGGGTGCAAGAATGACCCAGTTCACCGCATAGACACTTAAAGACAACCATAGCACAAAGGAGCTGAAATGTTGCTCATGAAAACATTTTGGTGGAAAAAAGCTCCTTTTTGCTCTACAAATATGGAGGAGATTTATCAAACATGGTGTAAAGTAAAACTGGCTCAGTTTCCCCTAGCAACCAATCAGATTCCACTTTTCGATCCACACTCTTTGGAAAATGAAAGGTGGAATCTGATTGGTTGCTAGGGGCAACTGAGCCAGTTTCACTTTACACCATGTTTGATAAATCTCCCCTTTATTGTCTTCAAGTGTACAATGTGAGATAGATATATAGATAGATAGATAGATAGATAGATAGATAGATAGATAGATAGATAGATAGCTGTCAGATGGTTAGGTTTTCAATATTTTGGAATATTTTGTGTTGAACCAAAATGGATAAATCGTCTCATACTGCAGATTTTCCGTACGGTGGGGCCATCTAGTGACCTTAGTACATATAGACATTTCTTTGTCTCCACAATGTCATAGTGGAGTGAATAAGTAAACAGTATGTCTGCCATGATTTAAATGGTGTCTGACATTCTCTGGCACATATTTTTGCCACATTATATATCAAGTCTAACTTGTCTAGTTGCCATTTTTTGATGCAGATGCTCCAAAACTACACCAATGATGTGCCTAAAGGCACCACATTTCTAACAGCGTGCACCACTTTAATCTATAGGAAGCCACATATACGCAGAACCAACAACCAGAGTGCCCAACATATTTTATTTATTCTCTCCAGTGTCTTTTGCACTTACATATGACACTGTATTGCCCAGCCAATGTCTTGGTGCTATGTCTCTCCCTGCTTTATGAGATTAAAAACTCAAATAAACAGTAAGATGTAGTCTGTATTTCAATATGATATTTGCTAAATTAACCATTCCTTCGGATGGGACACATTATTATTCTATGGAGCTTCCCATGGAGTGACTGATGACTCCGATGATATATTAGAAGGCAGTTGACACAAAGGTAAGTGACAGACATTGCTCTAGTACAACACCTATACCTCGATCTATGGGCTGAGAAAACAATACAGCCATGCAACCCTTACATACATATACAGTATATAACAACATATTCACACAGCAGACTATGGCGGTTGAAAAACTAAAGAACAATCACAATTACAAAAGTAGACGTGAACATGTTGTTAGAAAAAAAGTCACAATATTCATTCATTATTCTCCAATCCACTGCTATGTATTTACAATTGTGGCAGAAACCGCTTCTCCATGAGGTAACTCATTGCTGCTGTAATGGCAAAAAAAGGGATGCTTCTTCTCAAATACTTTCCTGTATTCCTAAAAGTGAGCATAAAAGATACATAGAAAAAGAATATGGTTAGATAATCTTTACTTGAATGGCTTCCCTCTTTCCTGATTTCCTAGAATAGACGGCTACATACTTACTACAATCTGTTTTGTGTACGTACCGTCTTGTGTATCACCTCCACAGACCCTGTGCCGGTCATAACATTTGCTAACATTTTTTCCTGGAGTGTTTCTTTAAAAGGGTTGGACAATTTATAGTAAAATTGTTCAGTGTACATTATTAGTAAATGTACCTACTGTATTTACTGACAGCAGCTCCATGTGTACCCCGTAAAGCTAAAATCAGACTCCCCTCCCCCAGGCTGTGCTGTCCTGCTCTGTGGTGATTCTGTCCATAAGATGGCTGACATGGAGGAGCATGTTACCATTCCCCACCCCCCAGTGTCCTCCATAGACATATACAGGTTCAGTGGAGGACATGGGGCGGGGCATGGTCACATGCTCCTCCATGTCGGCCATCTTATGGACAGAAAGACCACAGAGCAGAGCAGCACATACTGAAGGAAGGGAGTCTGATTTTAGCTCTATAAGGTACACAGGGAGTTTCTGTCAGTAAGGGCAGTGTGCACTTACTAATACTGTACACTGAGCAATTTTACTATAAAGTGGCCAAGCCCTTTAACAACAAACAAATTCCAAAGTAAATATAAAATTTTTACCTTTTTTTCTCCTTAACAAGGTAAGAAAAGCAGATGAAGAATTAACTTGTTGGGCCTGCTTTTTTTACACTTTCCACAGACCTGTCAATAACAGAAATAATAAGAATAAGACTATATTCATATTGCCAATGTAGACTAGTTTGTGGTGGGTAACTATCTCCCCTTCTGTTTTCTGACACAAAAACTTTTACATACTATTGCCATATTTTCTGAAATACCATCTGGAATGTTCTCTCTAGAGAAGATTTAATATTTCACATTATTATCCATCCTTTGGCTGGGTTCACACTACGTATATTTCAGTCAGTATTGTGGTCCTCATATTGCAACCAAAACCAGGAGTGGATTAAAAACACAGAAAGGCTCTGTTCACACAATGTTGAAATTGAGTGTATGGCCGCCATTATTATTGTTATTTTAAAACAACGGCTGTTATATTGAAATAATGGCAGTTATTTACTGTTATATGGCGGCCATTCACTCAATTTTAACATTGTGTGAACTGATCCTTTCTGTGTTTTTAATCCACTCCTGGTTTTGGTTGCAATATGAGGACCACAATACTGACTGAAATATACGTAGTGTGAACCCAGCCTTTAGTTGTAGCAAAATGTAAAAGTAGGTATGCTGCTGCTTACATTACTAAAAATAAGTTTAGAGACGACATATAGGTTGGGAGACCCTTTACAAACTAACTTACATTTGGTGCTGCCTGACAAATTCAGCAAATTGTCGGTCTTTTGCATAAAGTTCTATTATTCGTATTCGATCCTGAATTTCCTACAAAATACATTACAAAAGAGGAAATCAATATAAAGTAATAACAAGATACACTACATAGTAGACTTTTCGTCCATCTCAGTTAAAAGGTATACATACAGCTATCATATAAGATGGATTTTATGACAAGTCCGGTGCCTTGGATGTACTATATACTGGAGATTACCTGGCAGCTTAGTGGAAGACCGCGCCGAGTTTAGCACGGGAAAGAAATTAGTGGTTCACTGGATGCATAGACAATTGGCAATAATATGATATAGCTATTGAATCATAGGGTTTAGGGCAAGTCCCAGCTGTCTCTTGTTTTGGGTGAGTTGCGCTGGAAGCTAACTGCGTAGGTCCAATTGCTATCATAGAAATAAATTTGAGGGGACCCATATATAATGAGTTCATTATGAAATTCCCACTAACCTAATAAATTATGCAACATGGAATACAAGATATGTACAGGTTAGAAAATCTGCTCTATGATACTCTATGTACCTCTTTAGTGAGCTCACTGTTTTCATAAATGTGCCGGATCTCTTCACTACTAAAGTCCGCTGACGTCTCCGGACTTGTAGATGTGCTGGTTGACGGGAGCTGTGGATATCTCTTATAATAATGGCTGTAGCCTGTGATGTCACTTTCATACATTGGGTTATATTTAACAGGATTCTCAATAGAAGATAGACTGTCGCTTGGTCTCCTGCAGAGTAGACAACATTGATCAATGAATGCCAAGAAAATGAAGTTCTCCAGATTTATTAAATGTATCAAATTGGGTATATTTAAAAACTGTCTAGTCTAAATAGTAAATGTGAGCCACAATCTTTCTATGAATACCCAATGTGCATATAGCATTTTGTTCCCAATGCTAACAGATGGCAAAACACAATCTCAATTCTAAAACAACCAGTTTTTGTTTTTTTGGCTAGAGAAAACTGAAAGCACCTGCAAGAAACCATCCAATCTCCATTTTTTTCTTTTTGTTATTTTTGCCTATAATCACCAGTGAAATATCCTTAGATGCTTGGCAGGATTACAGTGAACCTGGCCTAAATCTATTTAGGTGTGGAATTGTTGTGGTGAATGGTCACCATTTACCAAGTATAAGTCTGCTAGTCACAAAACATTATTCTCTAGTTGGGGTATAGAACAGTACTGCTCCTGATTTTTATGTTTTTTATTTCAGGTATTAAGGTATTTTATTCTGGCCACTAAGCCTAACAATATGTTGACATTTCCTGTTCTGTACAGACAGACTCAGCAGTCTCCTCACTATGCAGTAAAGAGTTTGCAGTTAAGACAGGGGCATGCCATTCACAATAGGCGATGAACAAAGTACCCCTTTCCTGCACAATAACCTTTGCACAAGTTACAGAGCATGCCTAGATCATTCTCCCATAGAAGTAAATAGGGGCCTCTCCAGTTTATTGTTCCTTTATTGTCAGTGAGGCTTGCTATAAAGCACATTTCTAAATATTTCAGTGTCTGGCTCTAATCAATAAAAAGAAAAAAACCTCTATGGTACGTAGAAGATTCTAGACATTCTTTGCCAAACGGAACATGAGATTTAACTCTACTATTGCTTACAAATATATGGCACAGATTTTTAAATAAAGTAGTCTTACCCTCCAGATTCTTCTGAATCGCCCTTTGTATTCTGCTCTCTAAGTGTTCTTGCTAGGAAAAATATTATAGCTGATGCTACAAGAAGAAATCCAGCCACAGATGCAATAGCAATACCAACAACTAAGGGTTCGGATACATATTCCTCACAGTGTTCTCCACGATACCACCAGTTTTCACCTACACGACACCTGAAGGAAGAAATTTTTTTTTACAGATATATATACACTTAGCATTTATATAACCTCAACAAAGACAAATACATAAAAAGAAACTGTTAATTACCTGCAAATAGCTCCTTGTCCAGGAATAATGTCACATTTCCCATCATTCATACAGAAATCTATTTCCAGATCACAGATGCTTTGACATGGTAAACCGTCAATGCTGACATATCCGGGGTTACAGACACATTCTCCTTCACCACTCCACTTGTTTATAAGACACTCAGAATACTCATTGCAAGCTTGAAATTTACAAGGGTCAGCTACATCCCCTGAATAGAGGGAACGAGATCTGCATCAGATATATGTCATTATGAGCTCTGCAAAGCCTGAAAGAAGACATCTCAATATAGAATAATAGACATAAACATGAAAAGAACATTTTGGAGAGAGACGGTTGGCTAAATCACTGCTCAGTTTTCTTTTGATGGCTTTACGCTCTGTGATACCTTGGCTATGGAAAAGTACGCTACCACCTACTATAAGTAGTTGGCTTTCTGAGGTTGTCAACATCTATAGGATGGAGGAATTAGTGGCCGACTCTAGACAGCAATTGGTAAAACACACTAAAACCTGGTTCCGGTGGGTGGAATTCACATCCTCAGATGAATACAAGCTCCTTTGTACTGCTGATCGATAGGACCCCGCTTTTCTGCTTTAGGTGACCATTATCATTGTTTGGTGCTGACCTAGAGGCAGTGTGATATAATGGGACGATTTGGTTTTGCTATGATACTTGCTCCTTTCTCAGGCATATGGCCGGGACAGCAACCACCATTTTCATGTTTTTTTGTATTATGTTAATAATTAGAGATGAGCGAACCTCGAGCATGCTCGAGTCCATCCAAACCCGAACTTTCGGCATTTGATTAGCGGTGGCTGCTGAACTTGGATAAAGCCCTAAGGCTATGTGGAAAACATGGATATAGTCATTGGCTGTATCCATGTTTTCCAGACAACCTTAGAGCTTTATCCAAGTTCAGCAGCCACCGCTAATCAAATACCAAACAGGTTCAGGATCGACTCGAACCCGAACCCGGTTCGCTCATCTCTATTAATAATATAATTTTTGTTCTTTCTCTGGGCGGAGTGCTTTTTTTCCCTCCTGTATTCTTATGAAGGGTCATTGGGATTTGGCAGATGTACTATTAGATGCCCACTAGTTGGGCTCTTGTATACCACTTATCCTGCCTTACGAATGATTTATGTACAGTATGTAGCAATTCTGCTTGACATGGCTGCACTTTGAGACTTCCCTCTTTTATTTAGGGTTTTTACCCCTAGGTATCCTCCCCCCCCCTTTTTTTTGTTTGTTAAAGTTTACCTCTTATACTGTAATGTATTTGACATTATTTGCTATTTTCTTGATTTGTTTGTTCTCTTATTTTTCGGAAAACTAAAAAAAAATTCAATAAAAATTGAATGCCTAGACCTAGAAGATGGTGATGGGATTTCTGTTTCTATAAGGCAGTCTATTCTTGGAATTATTCTGCTGTACAAGATATATTAACCTGTAGCAGAAGTGAGTTTGTGATTTAGATTTTTTTTAACCTTAGTTCTCTTTTACCCAGTCACTGATAAAGTAAATGTTTTTTAGCTCGCATTGGACACTTGCCCCCTTTATATTTCTGCAATCTGTAAACACAATGAGCAAGTTCTACTCACCCGTTGTACCCAATCTCCACCCCACCCCCTCCACTGCTCCTACCCGATTGGTCTTCTCTATCCCCTTGTTCCAACCACATGACTGCCCACCCAGCAAATCAGTGACACCGCTGCAGACACCAATTGGCTAAGTACACAGTTCCTGTGGGGTCATGATGTCACAGAAACATAAAGAATAGGGAATGGGTGAGAACCACATGTCTAATGTGTTTACAGAACCCCCCCCCCACCCCCGCTGCCCAGCATCTTTTTTTGTATTTTTTTGTCCAGACATCCCTTTTACTCTACAAGAAAAAGCAAAGGCAGCGCAGCACAATTCAGGTGTTATATTTTGATTGTCTTTGCAAATCGGTTATACTATAAAAAGGGAACAACCATTGGCATGTAAAGTAGAATTGCTATGATTTTACTGATATAGATCATTAATTCATGCTTCGTAGCTGATTCCCCACACTTTTATTAGGAATGCAATATTAATAACCATGGTTTACATTTAGACCCCGTTCACACAGAGCAAGAGCAGCGTAATTTAGTGGCGTACAATGCCGCCAGTCTCCGTGGCATAATGACACTCTATGGGAGGTGCGCACGCTGCATTTCTTGGCGCTGAAGAATGAACATGTTCATTCTTCAGCACGGAGAGACGTTGAGCGATGCGGCGTGCGCGCCGCCCATAGCGTGTCATTTTGACACGGAGGCTGGTGGCATTCCGCGGTGGACAATTCTGCCGCTCTTGCTCTGTGTAAACAGGGTCTAAAGGACTACTCCAGAGAACTCTAGAGAACCAACTGCTGTTATAAAGTTATAAAGATTTGTTAATTACTTGCTGCTGTATACCCTGCAGGAAGTCTGACACAGTGTTCTCTGTCGCCAAATCGGTCTGTGTCAGGAACAGTCCAGAGCAGGAGAGGTTTTCTATGATCGGGACAGTTCCTGTCTGTAACTGGGGGTTTTAATTATGTCATTTACAAATCTGTATAATGTTCTGACACCAGTTGATTAAAAAAAAAAATCCCTCTGGAGTATCCCTTTAAGTATCTTGCACTCTATTTCATCTATTTCTTAATTAGTTAAATGATGAGATAGCTGTGCTGTGAAAATGGGGCTCTGGAAGGGTCCAGATGGTCTACAAAGGAAACAAAAAAAAAAAAATACTGATCTTATGCTTGGATGTAAGGACCCACAAGCCTACAGGGTTTTTGTTTTTTCACATGACAGGTACACTTTGAATAAACCTTATAAAATAACAGCTTTTATTCCAGTACCTGATTCAACATCCAAAGAATACTTATCAATTGCCAAGTTCATAGTTTGGTAAGCAGTATTACAGAAGTCTTCAAGAATGATGTACACAGCATTTGTTACATTCCGTGGAACAGGCTTTGCAAACTTCATTCTGCTATTTACAATGATGCTGCCATTCCGAAAATTCAATATTTCAAGGTTTTGGAATCCAGTCAGATTGGACTGCAGATAGGGAACCAACTGAAACAAAATAGGATGACAAAAGTAATCTGTGCAAAGTGTGCTGCTAGAGTTTGTAGAAATGTATTCATTTGTAGTACTAGAAGAGGGAATATAAAAAGCACGTACTTTATAGATATTACCTAAAGCATAAAATTAGCCTGGATCATTCCATCAGACGTTAGGGCAATAGCCATACCTATGTTTACTTACACAGATGCTTAAAAAAGTGCACCTATATTGGCAGACAAATTTAAATTAGGTTTTTGGTAACACTTTTAGGCTATGTTCACATGATGTCTTTTTTGTGGCCATGTGATGGCCATCTTTAAGGATGGTTTTAATTGCGTCCAAATAACGGACATAATTTGGTTATAATAGGCTTTATTTGTACAATTACAGATATAGTTATTAAATAACAGCCGTTATTTGGACTCAATATTATGACCTAAATGTCCTACAAGATGCCCGTCAAACAGCCAAAAAAAGACCTAGTATGAAAATAGCCATACTGTGTTGTTACTTTTATGGAAGTAATGCCACATACAAACTGGGGACAGGTGTCACACAGTTATTGGAAGACAGTCGCTAAGTTTTCGGTTCCTAGATTATCCATTTATTATGATATGTATGGTCAAACAGGAACCATAAGAAACAAAGTCAAATTTAGATAGGAGGAGCCTGATCCCACCAGAACATCCTCTGGTAAACTGGTGGACAAGTCTCTTTTCCCATCTTTATAACCCTGTCTGTTATTTAGGCCCATATTTGCTTAAATTAGGGAATTAGCCTCATGTGTGGCAACTTTAGCTTTAGTTTTCCTACAATATTTTCTAACATCTTTATTCTCAATTTTTTTTATATATATTCACTTTATTTTGTGCTGTATCTATTGCTATAGACACATCACACTGGTAATTATTGCAATAGAATAACAAACCTTTTAACATTAAAATTAACTTTACTCAAGGGTTGACCTTCAGAGTTTGATTTTTAGGTTAGACTGGCCAACCAGAATACAAGGTAGTCCTCCTGTCATCTTTGATGCAAAAATAGGCCCAAAATTGAAGCAGAAGTTTGGCCAAAATGAAAAAATCTACTGCAGGCAGGGGGGTGTGGGAACATAATAAAGAAGCTCTACTTACCCGTCCTTGTTCCCTCACAGTGCCATGTCACAGGCTCACTGATTGCCACCGGGCTCCTGGATCTCCCGCTCCTGCGAAGTTACAATGCGGCTCAGCCAGTAAGACACTGGGGAAGGACACCACTGCAGTCACTGACTGGCTGAAGAGCCCCTTCCCCCTGGGTCTTGACAACACCAGAACCCAAGAGAAACTGGAGCCCATCGGCGATCAGTAAGCCTGAAACACAACGCTGTGGGGGCACAGGTATGGGTAAGTAGAGCTTCTTTATTATGTTCCCGCACCCCCCATTCCTACAGCAGATTTTTTTTCTTTTTGGCTAGACTTCTCCTTTAATTCCTAAATAACCTACTAGACTTCACTGGTGATAACACATGTGTTTGCAAAGATAGCAACACAGTAACAAGATAAAGCGATAAGAGTGGATGTCCTAAATATATGAAGGGTGGATCCTTGGGCCCAAGTAACTGTGTTTACTTTGATGCAAAAATAAATTTAACTAGTACAACTTTACTAACACAATGGAAACAGACTGTAAAACTTCTGGGAGGGAACATAAAAAACTAAGCTGCTATAGAGCTTGAATAATGTAGACAATAATGGCTCTACAACAATAAGGCATCTAGTGCGCAATCTTCTATAGGATTGTAAAGACTTTACCTATGCACTATAATCAACTATAAGCATTAACTAAACCTTGATGTTAATACTTACCAATTCGAGAAATCTTTGTTCCAAAGCCTTATATTCAGGGGAATGTTTATTGAATAAATCCTCTGAGAATATCATATTGGTGACACGCAGACTGAAGAACACCACAAGGGCTCGTGCTGAAGCATTGATATTGCTCTCGTGAGTAGAAAACACAATGCCTGTAAAATCTGTAGAATCTATATTCTTTGCTATCATGCTTCTTTCTTCTGGACTCATGTCTGGGTGTACATATACTGTGCTCAAGTGATCAAATTCTAAAGAACTGTTCTGAACATCAACTGTTACATCTACATCATGGGTGACAGAACTTGTTGGGCCACTGGGAGGAGTTTCATACTGTACAGGATCGGTAACGGCCACCCCTTTCTGTATCATAGGGATTATATTGGGCATATTTCCTCCTATAGAGTTAATGTCACTGTCTGAATGAGTGGTGGTGGTGGTATCTATGTTTGGTATGATATTTAACATTTCCTCTTGTGATTTAGATGATGGAAGCGATGTAAAGTATACACTTTCTTCACTAACATCTTTAGTGGATGACAACCATATGAGATTTGTGTCAGAGCTGGTTGTAACTGTGTTATCATGTTCACTAGTTGTTGGTATCGTGTGAGTGGTGTAACTATGGATTGCAATATGAGCTTCTATGTCATTAGATATTGTAATATCTGTTCCATCAATATCATTTTCCAAAACTTGTGTGGTTGGCGCCAGAGGTTCTGGTGTTTGTGTAGACCAGAATGCATCGTTTCCCAATGGGGAATAATCCCTTGTACTTCCATGTAAGACATTTGGTTCACTAGTGAAAAGGTCTCCATTTATTTCAGATGCCTCTAGCGTTTGCATTGACAATTCATTCCAGTATTTAGAGGTCCACAACACAGGTGGGGGCTTGGTTGAGGACTCTTGCATTACAGACTGTACCAGACTGACTGTGGAAACAGAGCTTTGAGGATGTAAAGATTCGGTGTGCCAGTCAGAAACTGGGCTGACCTGAGTACTATCCGATCTTATACTCTCATCAAGAGACGTATCCGCAAAATGTTCTTCAATTAGGTCTTCATAATTTTTTGTTGTGTCCATTAAATCTATATCTATCGGTTGCCCTTTAACAGAGGAAAGTGGATGCGCTGTCGTTTTTATCCAAGACCACGTAACAGCTTCTTCTTCAGCCTTATGTCCAAATCCTGAGCCAGAACCCTCATCCAAAGGTCTAATGCTTTCTGCTGTTGGCAGTAAGTTGTCTTCTGCAAGTATTTCAGCAGTTTCTTGAAAGTTTTCAGCAGTAACATGTTTGGTTCCTATATCCCAAACTGTATTTGTTTGTTCTGTCTCCAAAGAGAATTCACTCAGTGCAGGTTCTTCAGCAGCTATTGCGGAAGTCACAATGTCTGAATTGTGCACTGCAGCTGAAGTAAAAGAAGTTGGAGGCAGATTGGTGGTCATCACCTGAATTTCAATAGGAACAGTTGTCTCTTTAGAATCCTGCTCTGGAGACATGCTTAGAGTTGATTCTTTGAACAATGTAAGGTCACTATCGCCTGATTCTTCTGGAATTTCTATTGAGTTGGTAAATGTGACTGAGCCAGATTCAAGTGACCTCAAGGTTGGGTTTGGCTGGAAGGTTAAGTCAGTTGCAGGAGTAGTAAAGCTGTACTGGGAGGCTAATGTGGCATCAATTTTTATACCAATGTCTACTGTAACAGGGCTTTCTGCTTCGAGGGCAAGCTGACTTCTTGACGTAAGTTCTTCGCTTGTTTCTTCATATAAATAAGGATTCCTAACAGTCGAATAACCAGTTGGAAGCCATTCAGCTTGCAATGCATTATCCTAAAATATAAATGTGGCAAAGAAATTAAATATTTAGAAAGATAAATAGATCGATCGATATATAGATAGAGAGATAGATACTGTATATAGATTGATAGATGCCACTAGTCGCTCTCCAGTTTTAAAAGCTGCATCTTTATGTTAAAGTAAACAACATGATGCAAATAGTCTATGAAAGAAAATCCCAGCACACCTCTGTTTCTCATCCACAGCAAATAAATTACATACACTTGCTTGACTCAATGTGCAGCCAGCCCAGTAGGACTTGAATCGTTGACCTTCGTGGTATTCAGCCTCAGTTAACAACAAGTCCAAACAACAAAAAAGCAGAAATAGTAATGAAGCGCCACGGTAAAAAAAAACAGTCATTTATTGTATAAAACAATCACCAATACATTTGTGGGATACACAAGAGCCAGCCGGGGTGTGCAGCATTCACTTTTGCCCCTGCAAGCTCCTATGTATCCCACAAATGTATTGGTGATTGTTTTATACAATAATTGACCGTTTTCTGGATCGGTGCGTGCCGCTTCATCACTATATCTACCTTGTTGATGATAACGTAAACAACGCTCAAAAAATCATAATTCCTATATTTGTATACTGCTGACATAGTCTATAGCACTGTATCAAGCTTGTCATCATTCAGATCGGTCCTTGTCAGGACCTGAGTGTTCAGACCCAACAGATTAGGAGAACGAGCCGGGAAAAGCCTTTGGTTAGTGCATTCTCTCCCAGCTCACATGACCTGGCTGGACTCATAAAGAAAAAGTCTGACATGGGGGGGGCACCTTCTGCAGTATTATGTCCAGGTCTGATAGACACAGAGCAAAAAGAGTAGTGTATGGCAGCTACCGACCGATAAAAACCTTTTATATGTCTCTGTGAAACATAAATGATAGTATTACTTTTTGGTATAATATAAAATATTTTAATTCTACATAAATTTTAGACATTGAAATTTAAAATAGGTTTAATTTGGTGCTCACCACATCAGCTGTGGAAGGAACAGGAAACGCTGGTTTGTCAGTTACAGAAGTCCATTCATTGTAAAGATGGGACGGAACAGTCTTCACTGCAAAATAAGGAGAAGTGATTGGTGTAATGGAAAATAGAGATGTATGTTGTAAATGTACATTTTTAGAAGCATTTACTATTATACACAATACTACTAAGTAAATTTGCATCATTGGGCTTAGTCTGTGATTTCAATCAAACTCTTTTTAAAACTAAGATGTGGAATTGTGAACTGTGTAGTATATTTAGATACATTCTACTGAAACTAGGAACAAGATACTGTCATTTATATATAATAAATAAACTTTAAATCCATTTTAGCACTAAACAATATACTCCAGTATTCATACCTTAAGGCTACAAACCCACTTGGCGGGTCTGCAGCGAGTCCCCTCGCTGCGTATTTGCAGCGAGACTCGCTGCAGATCCCGGCCCTATACTTTTAATGGCAGACAAACACGCAGCAGGGATGTACATCCCTGCTGCGAGTTTGTCTGCAGCCCACCCCATTAACCCCTCGGCCGCCGAAGCTGATACTTCACCTGATCCCGGCTCCGGCGGTTCCCGATGTCTTCAGCAAGCCGGAGCGGGGACCAGGTGAAATATATGCTCCAGCCAGCCGCCCGCAGCCCCGGACGCCCGATCGCCCCCCCCCCCCCCGCATCACCGATCGCACGCCCCCCCGCAGCACCGATTGCTTGCACGCCCCCCCCAATCGCGCCCCCGCAGCCCCGGCCACTCGATCGCCCCCCGGCAGCACCGATCGCCCCCCTGCAGCCCCGGCAGCACCGATCGCACGCCCCCCAATCAGCGATCGGTGCTGCCGGGGGGCGATCGAGCGGCTCCGGCGGGGTTAATCGGGTGGGCTGCAGACAAACTCGCAGCAGGGATGTACATCCCTGCTGCGTGTTTGTCTGCCATTAAAAGTATAGGGCCGGGATCTGCAGCGAGTCTCGCTGCAAATACGCAGCGAGGGGCCTCGCTGCAGACCCGCCAAGTGGGTTTGTAGCCTAAAGATATTTTATTAAGGCTAGGTTCACATTTACACCGGGACTCAGTTCGGAGCCTCTGTTGGAGAGTTTGTTCTACACCACAAAATGGTGCTGGACGGTCTATTCAAGAATGGACACTAATTGATGCAGACAGATAACCATGAGGTTCCGATGACTTTAATGGGGTCTGCTTGTTTCCATCTGGTGTCTTTATTTTGCAGGATTTGAGTGGACAAAAACTACTGCTTACAGTATTTTTGTCTTCTCAGGTCCAGCAAAAGTGAATTTCTGACAGAAAACTGCAAATGGAGCCTCGACAGAAGTGTGAACCAAGCCTAATACAACCTTTCTGCATCTTGAGCGTCCCCTGAAAGTAAATGGATCAACTGTAATCTGTATAGTTATCTGTTACAGTGGCAAGAAATTATTTTTTACATTTATTTTAAGTCCTTTAAAAGAGTCAGGGAATTGGTATAACATTTTTATGCTAGAAAAAATAAATAATTTTAAAACAGAGATAGAGAGGGGAAATACTCTTTGTAGCTATACTTTACTCTGGATAACTAAAAGAGGTAATTTTCAAATTTCACTTTAGATGTAGAGACAAGTGCCTGATATTAGGGCTGATACAACTCCCTGCATCAGGGGTAGGGAACCTTTGCTCTCCAGCTGTTGCAAAACTACTATCATGCCTGGACAGACAAAGCTAAAGCTATGTATTAATCTATATTACAAAAATTCTTATCATGACCTAAGCTAACTAAAACTAAACGGTCAAAATATTTTATAGTTACGTTTTTAACTAAAGATTGTAATGCTTACCATTAACAAGCTGCAGAGAGTCTGCATCTATATCCAGTGTACCTTCTCCTACTAATATCTGTTTATTTATAGCATCTATTATGTAATTTCTGAAGCTGCTGACTGTATAGACAGCTGTGGGATTATCTTCAATTTCATTCAATGAGGTATCTTCAATCTTATTGGAATGGAGGTTCATGAGGTCCAAGGTTGCGTTGTTAATGGCATCTGCATCCCCTTCAAAAATAACTGCATAGTGTACTTGTAAAACAACTCTGCAATGGAAAAAGATTCAAATATTACTATACAAGCAAAACCTAAATCACAAAATCTTATGTGACATATTGTGTTAGAAAGTCTTCACGTTCTTTCTCTTTTTTACATCAAAGATCAAGTTATCCCATCATTCTGCACTCAGTACACCATAAAGACAAAGTGAAATTTTTGTTAATTTATTTAAATGAAGGGGGGGGGCGGGGAGTGCATTGAAATAAATATTCACACCCTCTCATTCAGTACTTAGTTGAAGCACCTTTGGCATTGATGACAGCCCCCAGTCTTCTTGGGTATAATGTCACAAGATCTGTATCTAGACAGTTTAAACTGAACTGTAAAAACAGTGTAAAAACTGTCTAAGAATGGGAAGGATTTATCAAAGTGCCTCAAGCTGTTAGATACATTTTTAAACATACTGCCTAACTTTACACTATGTATTAGTTTTTGATAAAGTTTTGGCGCAATATTAGCACATATTGTCACATTTAAAGCGACTCTGTACTGACACCTTGTTGCACCTGGGGTCGGCCTGTCTCCCGGTCAGATTTTTATCAATGCGGCGCAGCAGACAATCATACTGGCATGGCCTAGAGCCTTAGTGCCCTAGGCCTGTGGCGCCTCTCTCCCTGCCTCCATCCAGCCCAGGGGCATTCAGAAAGTGAAGTGAGAGAGGTGCTGCGGGCCTAGGGCACTGATACTCTAGGCAATGCCAGTTTGACTGTCCGACCTGCTGTGCCACATTGCTAAAAAGCATTTTTCTTCTAAATACCGACACCGGGAGTCAGGCTGAACCCTGAGCTGGGTACAACGTGAGGAGTTCTACAACTTGGTGCCGGCGGTTCTGGGGCGGCAAGGTGCTGTCACAGAGTCGCTTTAAGTCGTGCCCCTTTCCAACAAAATCATGTCTAAAAGTATCCAGACCATCAGAATTACTAGATTATCTGTGGGCAAAGGAAATTACAATATAGCATAGGATTCCAACCATTTATGCAACTAGCCCAAAACAATTGTCCAGTTTTACTATTGGGTTGTTGGTAAATGCACCTTCAATTTACAGGAAGTCACTTCAAAAAGATTCTGTCAGTGATGTAGCAAAAGTTAGCAAACTCCCTTTAGAGACCATCAAAAAGAAGAATGTATTCATTGTATTATACAGAATTATACACACAGAGTACAAAAAATACAAATAGTAACCAATTACAACTCAACCTTCAATTCAGACATTTTCTGTCCCTCCCCCCCCCAAAAAAAAATATATATATTATTGTTAAACGGTAGAATGAGAAAATAGAAAGAAAATATAAAAATGAACACAAAAGGTCAAT